>NC_135500.1:106103047-106270547 GCF_052857255.1 Amblyomma americanum
CCCGCCATCCCGGTCCTCAAAGTCGGATACGAATGGGCACACAGAAAAGGCCTCATCCAGAGAAGATCCATCGTTAGGACCTTGGTGCTCCAACTATCGGGACGTGGATTTACCCGGTCGATCCGCGAAAAAATACAATGGTATCACTTCCTTGCAAGCTCAAAGTACACGGACATTTATGCCGCGGTTGTCATCATTGTATCCGCGGTTGTCTCTTTGATAAAATCAAGCAAGACGTGGCAGTGTGCGCAGCGAGACTCGGAACCAACAACGTCATCGATGTTGCGTACTATTCCACTGAAAATACCATGCCGAAAAAAGCTCTCTTTTATCTCGAAAAGTGCATTTTTATGTATTCTGTGAAGTCTTACGAGAAACACCCTGTACACGACGCGAGGCTGAAGAGTCGGGTGAGGTTTGTTAAATATATAGACGTCAAATCATGTTTGTAGAAAATAAACGTAGGTGTAAATTTATAGCTTTAGAATTTGTGAGTCGATCCGAGGAAATTATCCTCCTTTTGGCGGTGATATCGAGCAGTCATATATGTCATTCATAGCAATGTTGATATAAAAGATTTCACCAGTGAGATCTCGTTGCTTTGTAATGATAATTGCATGATGAACTTTCTCTTGAAACAGTGGATGATCAAGGATATGCAAGCTTTCTTCAGTTTCTTAATGCAGGGGACTTTAGTTCTACCGTAGGCACACATAATGAGATCCGTATAGTCGCACTTGCATTTGTCCAGCAGTCTTATGTTTGGTAAACGTACACGCGTCATGAGTTTACAAAGCATTAGATGTCGAAGAGTATTCTATATTTGTTGGCGTTTCATTTCAAGCTGACAGTGCATCATTCACAAAAAGCAAAGCTCGTAAAGTGTCTAAATATTTGAAAAGGATCTTCAACAAAACTTTCGGCAGAAGTAACTCTACAACTCACTGCTCCACAAAACAGGCCCACCTGTCTGGTAAGTACTTATGCTTGTGAAAAATGAGAAGTTGTTAACCACGTTAAGGCTATGAAAGATCAGTAAATCCGGCCTAAAAACTACCAATCAATCGACGATTTCGCGTCTTTTATGAATGTAATAAGAGCATACTTTCTTTAGTGACTCAACACCAAAGTGTTTGCCCTCTGAGAGGACCATTAATAATTGTTAGAGAGCTCGCTATACTGCTGTAATTTTACATAAGTAACCAGTAGTGGCTCAGAGCGACAGGCCTCGGTTGCGGTCACGTGCAGAAGGCTTCGAGACAGGAAGGCTTCGAGAAGATGAGAGGGCTTGCGACGCCTCGCTTTTAACGCGAGGTGCGTGCAAGCATGTGCTGGCTGCTTCCATTCGGCTGCTTCGTCTTTCAGTCCCTTCACACGCCGCTTTCATTCAAGCCGTTTATCTGCTTTATCTTTCGTTGCTTTGATAGTGAAGAGAACGCTGGCAATTTTCCAAGCGACTGTGTGCGACCATTGCGCCTAGCAGCTGCTGGACGACAAGGCAAACCGAGTTGGACACAAGTCGTCACGCCAAAGTATAGGTAGCCTCGCAGCGACCGCAATGTCCGTATTGCACGCTGCGTACACCAGGTGGATGTCAGGCTTACAGTACTTTCTGCAGGAGCCGAGTACTGAAAGCCTTCAGAGATATCGGCAACCTGCAATGAAGGTTACCGAGCCGATCGTAGTAGCGCCGCAACACACAGGCTAGCGAGAGGAGCAAGCATTTTTTAGGCTCTCCCGTAGTGCTTTTCCACCCCCTTGCCTGCGCTTATAAGCTTGGGCTTCCGGGCTCTGTCAAAGCCACGTGTGGCGTGCTTCCGCTATACGCCACGTCAAGACAAAGCAAGGAGTGTTGTCAGCCAAACGCGCCCCTCTAATCGTTAAAAATGTGCTGTCACGTCTTTAGCGGCCACCAGCCGTTGACGGCAGCAGTTTTTTGGCGTTGATTAAAACAATTGCAGCTCCGCCTGGGCTCTGCAGGTTGCCTACACCAACCACCACGTTAAGGCACGAAAGAAAGCCAGTTCAAAGCGATGATAAGGCAACGCAAGCAAGGTGAACTCACCAGCAGGTAATTCATCGGCTCCATGCGGAACGATCCGGCACTGGTCGTTCTCTTCGATGGCGATATCGTCAAGTGCTATGTAGGCTGGTTTTGACGCCGGTCCGACTGTGCCTCGAAATATGATCTTCAAAAAAGAACAAAAAAAATAGAGGTGAGCGCTTTCGCTTGGCGTCAGACGAATTTTGCATTGACCGGAGTTCAGAGTATATAAAAGTAAAAAATCATCTGAACCGATTTGTTATCCGCGATTTCTTATCAGTAATGCTCTGTCATAGAACGTGATCTTGAAAATCAGCGCGAAGCTTAAATGAACTCACAATTGTGCTTTTGATAAAATAAATGTCCCATAATTGCCAACCCAGCTCTACCCGCGTTGTGCCGTCGGGAGTTTATTTTGCTCGTACAGATGTAATTTTCCAAAAATGGAATAGGTAAGCATGTCCATGTGGTGGAACGCAGCTATAAACTATAGTAACGAGGTATTAAACGTATATTCCAATGAACATAGCCTAACTCAATATATTTATAGCGTTAATACAGCAGCACATCTTGAGTCGAAAGCCCAACACCGAAAATTTTACGGCCAGAGAGTTTGGAAAGGTGGTTAGCTTCGCACGCTCGCCACTTTCCGCAAGCCTACGTCTTAAAAATATCCTACTAGTTTCCGGAAGGGGCGTCGGGATCTGCAGATGAACTTTTAGACCGCTTATTCTGGCGTCCTCTCTCTGTGAATGAAGTGAATGCCATGCGGTAAACAACTACATTCAGCAACACTATGCCTAAAAAATTGCAACCTATCTTGAACACACGGCTTTTAGTTGACAACTTCTCTAATGTGTATTAAACAAATTATAGCATTTCTCTAACGTGCTGACAGAAATGTTTACACTAAGGAGCGAGCGAGAAATTCTTACACTCGGCACCACGCATGCAGCGTTTGCTGTCGAGGTTCAGTAAAGCCGGCCGCGATAGTGGGATAGATATCTGCGCTTGTGCAGCCCATTGACGGCACACTGGGCGAACTGCATGCCCATGTGATTCTGATCTGCAGGCACAGGCTGTCAGCACAACGCCTTGTGTCATTCTTGTGGCCGTTTTAAATTTATCTGTGATACCAACGCTTTCACTCATTTGGAAACGTCGCTGTGGTTATCCCGCGAGTACTCCTTGCTAATAATCCATGCAACAGCCAACTGGATTTCTCCAGCAACTTGACGCAGTGAGTAGAATTTCGGCACTAAAACTGGGCTGGTCGGGTGATGTGAAAACTCGTTTGCGTTAACCTGACGCTTTCTGCACAGCGTATATAGGCAGATGGTGAGCAGTACGTGTGTGTCTGTGCTGAGCGTTGAAGTCCGTGCACCCTTCAGAAAGAGCAGAAGCAAACAATTCGTGTGGCCGACACATGCTAAATAATTTCCATTTCATTACCAAAAGTTCTGTTTCAATAAAATAACATTTCATGTTGTGTCTCGTTTTACGCCCCATGAGCAGGTGAAGCCGCCATGCACCCAGGACTAAATTACTGCAAATAGAGCAAGGATTGCAATATACATATTTGCAGAACTAAAGATTGTGGCCGCATAGTAGTTTATGAATTCATGGCCGTGATTGAGTCTATAGAAGAAATAAACACATAAAACAGAATATTACCACATATTGCAAACCAGATACCTAATGAAAAACAAGGCTACTCTGCCACATCCCGCCCTGGTACATTCCGGCCAGCCACGCGAATTATACGTATGGGCACGTCTAGGCGTCTCGTTGTTGTCCAGGTTAGGGCAAAATTTCGCTTTCTGCTATAGAGTATCAGAGCGTTTCATTTCATAAAGCGCATTCTTTACGACCACGGAATATATACAATGCGGTTCTGCTTTTTATTCCTTACAACTAATCGTTTTCTTGCTTAGCCTATCCACTATGAACGCCGTTCACAATTTTTAGCGTGTTTTGTTTTCCTCTTCTGCCGCGCTGTTTATTTTCCTTCCAGTTCAGTGCCTCCACTGCCCAACGTTCAGAAAATGCTTGACAATAAGGATTCTTCGCCTCCTTTCATTGCACCCTTGCGCGGACACACTTTGTTCTCTTCGTAAGTTTGAACAAATACCTATCATAATATGCGCAAGCTCAATCAAACGTACAGGTGAAAGGCGAAGTGAAAAACGAATAAAGATGGTATCGTTTCGCCACTAAGCACTTGAAGAATGTTCTACACAAGGCGCTTGAGTACGAGTGAAAGGGCAATGTCCTTAAAAATTACAGGCGACCTGACATTGCCTGTCTCATCATTGCTATATGTGAAGCAAGAACACCAGAGACGGCAGACAGCCAGCTTTATGCGCACATGTAGCTAAATTTCGAAACTCGGCGACCTTGTGGCTCACAAATGCACAATTTCGTAAGCCAATTTAAGCACGCTTTGATGCAGACTGTTAGTCGATGCAGCTTTGAGGATAACGAAAAGGCATGAAATGCATTTCTAGATAACGCTTCGGGCTATGATGATGAAAATGATGCATGAAACGTTAAGGAGCAACAGAGCAGATTCGATTAAGAAGGAATGTGAGTTGCTGAAATTGCTGACATTAAGTAGAGGAAATGGTCATGAGCCCGAAATCGAAAACGAGGTAAGCAATTCGACAGTGCTTTTCGGTAAAGGAGTGAATTTTAAGTGCAGATAAGCGCAGTAGAAGGCAGCAGCGTCACACTCTGCCCTCTCTTGGCGAATAGAAGAGCATTGACATATTGGGGCCATGGATGCCGCAGGGGTGGGTTAATAAGGAAAGGTATGGGAAAAGGCTTTGTCCTCCAGTGGACGTAAACAGGATCAAAATGGTGCTAAAAGAAGGTCGTGTAATAAACGAGCACAACCGAAGCCTAATTACGCGCGAAACGATTCTCTGTGAGCCTCCTTTTCGATTATCATCATCATCATCAGCCTGACTACATCCACTGCAGGGCAAAGACCTCTCCCATGTCTCTCCAATTAACCCTGTCCTTTGCCAGCTGGTCCCACTCTATTCCCGCCAACTTCTTAGTCTCATCTGCCCACCTAACTTTCTGCCACCCCCTCGTATACGCTTGCCTTCTTTTCGGATCCACTCGGTTACCCTTAAGGACCAGCACTCATATTTCCTTCTCATCACATGCCCTGCCCAAGCCCATATAATCCTCCTGATTTCGACAAAGATGTCATTAACCCGCTTTGGTTTCCTCACCCACTCTGCCCGCTTCCGGTCTCTTAACATTACACCCATCATTTTTATTTCCGTAGCTCGCTGCGTTGTCCTTAAGCTGAAACCTTTTCGTTAGCCTCCACGTTTCTGCCCCATAAATAAGTACCACTAAGGTACAGCTGTTGTATACTTTTCTCTGGAGGGATAATAATAAAAATAATTGTTTTCTTTTTTTCAGGAAAGGAAATGGCGCAGTATCTATTTCATATATCGTTGGACTCCTGAACCACGCCGTAAAGGAAGGCATAAAGGAGGGAGTGAAAGAAGAAAGGAAGAAAGAGGTGGCGTAGTGGAGGGCTCCGGAATAGTTTCGACCACCTGGGGATCTTTAACGTGCAGTGACATCGCACAGCACACGGGCGCCTTAGAGTTTTGCCTGCATAAAAATGCAGCCGCCGTGGTCGGGTTCGAGCCCGGGAACTCCGGATCAGTAGCCGACCACCCTAACCACTGAGCCACCGCTGCTAAACTGCCATTCATTATATGAGAGAACCTGCTATATGCGCACCACCCCATTCTAATTCTTCAAGTTACTTCCCTCTCATGATCCAGATCAGCGGTCAATACCTGCCCTAAGTAGACGTATTCACTTATTACTTCCAGCACCTGGCTACCAATTGTGAACTGCTATGCCCTTGCTAGACTGTTGAATATTACTTCAGTTTTCTACATGTTAAATTCTAGACCCACCATTCTGCTCTGCCTGTCTAAATCATTGGTCATGCTTTGCAGTTAATCTCCTGTGTGCCTCATCAAAGCAATGTCGTCAGTGAATCGTAGATTATTTAGGTATTCTCTATTAACTCTCATCCCCAACTGTTCCAAGTTCAAGCCTCGAAAGACCTCCCGTAAACAGGCTATGAATAGCATTGGCTAGATCGTGTCTCCCTGCCTGACGCTCTTCCTTATTGGAATTTTATTTCTGACTTTATGGAGGACTATTCTAGCTGGGCAGTCGTTATAGACATCTAGTATTTTCACATAAGAATCTTATGCACCCTGATTCCGCAATGCTTCTGCTGAGGTTCCCACTGACTCAAACGCTTTCTCGTAATCAAGGAAGGCTATATATAGGGGTGGGTTATTTTCTGCGCATTTCTCTTACACCTGATTGATAGTGTGAATATGGTATAATGTTGGGCACCCTTGAAACCTTATCATTTGGTCAATTGAACTGTAAGGTTGTCCTGACTCTATTAGTGATTACCTTAGTAAATACCTTGTAGGCAACGTACTGTAAGTTGATCGGGTTGTAATTTTCAAGTTTTTGACGTCTCCTTTTTTATGAATTACTGCTATCGTATGGTCCACGTTTAAGAGGTGTTTTACGCTGTGTTCAAGAGGGGCGTCTAAAACAAGATTGATACAAGAGGAAACGCGGAAATGTTTATTTTTTCCACCTTTCCAGCTCCAGGGGGAAAGACATTTCCTCCTAATAATACTTGTTTTTTTTTGGGGAAGGAAATGGCGCAGTATCTGTCTCATATATCGTTGGACACCTGAACCGCGCCGTAAAGGAAGGGATAAGGGAGGGAGTGAAAGAGGAAAGGAAGAAAGTGCCGTAGTGGAGGGCTCCGGAATAATTTCGACCACCTGGGGATCTTTAACGTGCACTGACATCGCACAGCACACGGGCGCCTTAGCGTTTTTTCCTCCATAAAAACGCAGCCGCCGCGGTCGGGTTCGAACCCGGGAACTCGAGATCAGTAGTCGAGCGCCCTAACCACTGAGCTACCGCGGCGGGTAACATTTCCTCCTGCAAAACCTTTCCGTAAAGCAGAAGTTTTCCTCCAACAATAATACTCTCCAAGAACGCCTTATATTGGCGTGATCTTGGGTGAACCATTGTCCTGGGGTATCTGCAAAATATATCTAGCTCAAAATCTACGTTGAATGTGCATGCCATTTTGAATCCTTGGGCCTGCCGGCGGGCTGTCAAGATAAAAATGATTCAGAATTACTCGCGCTGTCGGGATAATAATTTTACGTAAGACCGCGAAGCTCATTTAATAATAAAGTCAGGATCACAGCCAAGTCCACAATGTAATTATTCGACCTTCCGTCGAATTTTTCGAAGTAGACAGGACACTGTCTGTTTAAATTGTTTTTAAAACCTACTTTTCTGAAACCTTTGTTGTTATAGTTATCATTGCAGATAAGAGTCAAAGCTGAGGCACGAATATATGGTTAAAAATCTTTTCCAATAATCTCTATTATGCCCTAGCAGATACTGAATTATTGCGGGCGTTCCTATCGAAAAGTTAGCTGTTAACTAATTTCTTTACCCTTGCAGCCGTAACGAAAACTGACTACCTGATAAACGGTGTTCATATCAAAGCAGTTGGGGCTTCCAGTACTCACTGCACGATGACTCACCCTGTTACCGGGAGGTACTGCGACGCGACCCATTTTCCAAGCGACTCGGCCACCACCGCGCTCCACCCAGAGGGGCATACTCCTGTGGTTCTCCCGCTGTGGATCTAGGCTCAGCACCTGGGTGTAAAAACGAACTGTTAATCACTCCCATCGTCCACCAGAGCCTAAATGAATTCAGTCATTCAAATTAACGACTGTCAGCAGTCCTTTGTTCTCCTTTTTCTTTCTGTGAAACCGGAGACGTTAAGTTCAATGACCTGTTCGAAGCTAATGATTGCCGCCGGTTCAGCTGATGTATATAAGTCCCGTCATGAAGTACCCTTGCATAAGCAGTCATGATAATTTAGTCTTGGCAGGCAACGAAAGGAACAATAAGCAGTTGTCGCCTTCGTGGCTACAGCTAAGCAGGACCCGTATATACAAGTCCACCAATATTTTGCCAATGTTCGCTGTCTTGGCACTTTGGTATCTATTGATTATATACTGGTTCAGAAAACGCATCGACTCCGCACAACGGAGAATATTTTATCTCGTGATATTAGCTTTCTGAAACCGGTCCCTTACAACCTAAGGTAGAGCTTAGCTTTCAGTTTTGCACGGCCTCGCTCAAACAAAACATGACCAAGTTCTTTTTACACCGATAAGAACGAGCTCACTTTAGCGCTTGTTTGGTTTATGGGGGTTTTAACGTCCCAAAGCGACTCAGGCTATGGGAGACGCCGTAAAGAAGAGCTCCGGAAATTTCGACCAACTGGGGTTCTTTAACGTGCACTGACATTGCACAGCACACGGGCCTCTAGAATTTCGCCTCCATCGAAATTCGACCGCCGCGGCCGGGGTCGAACCCGCGCCTTTTGGGCCAAGAGCCGAGCGCCGTAACCACTCTGCCACCGCGGCGGCTCTTTTGCGCTTGTGTTCACTGAACAACCAGTTTTCAGTATCACGTAAATAAATGCTCGCGGCTAAAGCAGGGCACAATTCGAGGGGCCGAATTTGTTAAACAGCCAGCGGTGCCTATACGTTCAAACACTTGACAGGTTCCGCGCACTTTAGTTCCAGGAAGATTAAAACGAGTGGACAAAGGAGCTCGGACCTCTGCGCTACTCGAACGACTGCATTTCTGAAGATCCCTACTGCGGCGCTATCTTGAAGGCCCTGTCAGGCCGCTCGTGTTGCCTCCTTATATGCCACGTGCTGCCTGGGATCTCAAATAGGTTGGCTTTACTGGGTCGAGTTCGTCTTAACGCTTGTTCTTAGCGCCGGATGACCTTAACCCAGGTAACTCTTACCAAATGCATATAAGGCGTCCTACTGATGACATTTCATTGAGTACTCAAAGTCGACGAGCGAGGATTTCAAATAGGTGCGCCCTTACAGATATCTGCGCGGGCAATGCTATACTTTTTGTCAACCAGGCAAACAAATAATGACGGTTACCGCCAACCCATACCTGGAGGTTCGTGTCGCTATCACTGGAGATGATGCTCCAGAACGTAAGGCACTGCGTTTTCCAGCTGGCTCTGGGTAGAATGTCGCCAATAATTTCGGCTGAGTCTCCGTCGTTCCGCTCGTGGTTGCTCAAGAAAAGGTACGAGCCTGGAAGTAAACAGTCGACCGAAGTCATCTTATTCTGTTGGCGTTATTACGGCGTGCATGAAAGAATTCACCTGTTGCGCAGCGACACCCGCTGCATGGTGCGGACGTGACTAATCAGGAAGCATTACCTTCGGAAACAAGTACACACGTCTGCCCAAAACATCTTCAGCGTTCAGGTGGCAACTGAAGTTTTTTTTATCCGTTTTAACTATTCTGTGTTCTGCGTACGCTTTATTTGCACCTATCATTTTGCACATAGTATAAGCAGTGCAGAGGCTTTTGTCCCAGCACCAGTGTTCATTCTGATACGGACCGACAAATATAAAAGTTCCGCTCGCCAGGATCTCTGCGACACTTTCTCGTCGCACTCATTCTCGCACTTGCGTAGATCCTATTTCTGAACGCCTCTAGTATACACAGCACTTGCGCTATTCATTACTCTTAACTATGCATTGTGTCTAATGAATTCACTGAATACATGCGGCATTGAGAACGCAACAGAATTTCAAAAGGAACGTGACACTCGGGGTGCCTGGTTTATTACAAAAAAAAGGTGATTACGATTATTGATTCCCTGTATTAAGACAAATACCCGAAGGAGAATATGTGGGGCAAAATTTTTACTATGTGGGCTGTCCTCGTATCGAAAAAACCTCGAAGGCTGCGAGTACAACGTTGACCACACTTTATCCAATAACCGCACAGAGCATTAGGCGGAATTGTTCAAGCGTTTTCACTGTACCGCCCTGGCTGCAATCTCTTTTGTTCATGTTTCGAGATGATAAGTAGGCAATATAATGCTTCTGTAGTTTTACCCCCAACTTCCGACTGTATGTTATGGAGGGGCGAATAAAGTATTACCTGCGAGAAATCACAACTGGTGTTGCAGAAAATAAATCCTATCGGAAACCGTTACAACGCTGTAGTGAGACGCGCGTCGTAAGGGAAGGGAGGAAGGTGGGAGTGAAACGCGGCCGCGTTTCGGTGGAAGCGAAACGTTAAAGTTGTCCATGGGCTATGCGACGTCAGTGCACGTTAAAGGTACCCAGGTGGTCGAAATTATTTCGAAGCCCTCCACTACGGGACCGTTTTCCCTCTCCTCTTTCACTCCCACCTTCTTCCCTTCCCTCACGGCGCGGTTGAGGTCTCTACCGAATAGTGAGACAGTTGCGCAATTTCCTACCCTCAAAAACCACTATTTTTATGCCGTTTGTTCTTTCTCTTTCAGGGACGGAAAGTTGCCGGGTGATCTTTTCAGGCGGTCAGTTATTTAACAAAGAAGCAGGAAAGGCAACAATGTGCTGTCCGAAGAGGACCTGATGTTTTCCCCTTGCAGCATGTTGTCCCGTGCCAACCAAGTTACGGTGGCGACCGTCCTTGCTTGCATATTTCAAGGTATTTGTGCTCCGTTAACAGTAGCCTAACTCTTCAAGTGCAGTGCCAGAAACGACCGCAGTGCAAACACAACTTATCATTTTGCAAGAAAGCGCATGAATGTATGTTTTTCTTTCATACCTTAGTGCATCTTGCTTGTATCTGTACTGCAGATTTCAGCAGAAGACAAGAAGCATCGTAAAAAAAAACAGCTTTGGCATCAAAGTAAACGCCTTTTACGCTGGTATCAAATTCGGGCTTCTGCGCTGTAAATGAGCTAGTATTTGTCGATTCATTTAAGCACTGAATTTATTTTATATGGCTTAAATTCCTAGATATTCCAATTTGAGCGCACGCAGGTCTTGCAGACTACATACCAGGCATGCCTGCATGCAGGCCATTTTTTGAATTATATCTGTAAACAATGAACTCTTCCAGGTCATCTGCTTAGAAGTAATGTTGGTTCGGTTTTTCTGATCAAAGTAACATGTGATGAACTTCGGTAGTTGTCTTCGACGAAATGTCGCAACTGAATGTAGTTTGTTGGTAACTGAGTAGCACAAGGTTTTTTTTTTAACTTTGATGCTGCAGTATAAAGCATTTGTTCGCAAGTTTACGTTATTGAGGTTTGTAATAAATGGTATATTCAGCGTTCATTGCACGAATTTATTGGAATAATTCAGGAAATAATCTAAAAAATGGGATACCAATTTTTCTGGTGAACTTGTAGTAAGGAGCGCGTAAGCCATTTACTTCGGTTATTTGACGATTATGTTGCTTTTCTTTCCGTACACGTGGTGTAACTAGGCTCTGTGGATTTCGGGTACATCCCAAAGACAACGCAGATGTTTTTGAATTAAACTTGCATTTATCCAAGAAACGTTAATTTATTGCGGAGTCTCCGCGGAAATGCAAGCAGTTGTACTTTTAGTCTGGGATTCAATTTGTCGCGTGCACCTCATTGCGTTACATATACTACGCTAACCAGTAAGATGGCACTGTCAAGGAACAAGTAATACATCTAAATATGCGAGGCGAAAGCTTAGTGCGCCTCTTCCCTCACTGAGGATGCCTTAAAATCGGTTCGACTATCATAGGTAAATTTTGAACACGCCGTACAAAGCACCTATTAGTGAGGCCTCCCATAGATCATTTTTGTTGTCGTTGTTGTAGGGGTAGGCCCCAAGCTACCTTCACATTTCCTTATCGCGCTGCCTGATCTGAACTCATGCATTACTGCACAACCAGACGCTCTGCGTTTTCGCGGTAGAGCTATTCCAGCCGCTGAGATCTAAACGCCGGCCTCCGCCATGCTGCTCTTCGTATGCACAGCGTGCAGTTTCGATGACTTCGTTAGATTTGTTTTCCGTGGGGCTGAGTTTCCAAATGGCGATGTGCGTGCGTATCCGCCTCCGACCATCACGTGCGAGCAGTAAATCCTGCCGCTTCTCTGTTAACAATTTTTTGTTGCCAAATAACCTATGCTTTCCTGCCAAGTCATATAGCTCATTGAAATAACCCGCAAAAAATGCAAAACGTGTACACATAGGCGCACGTAGCTGTAACCAAATTGGGATAGTTCTGTGCCTGTTTTCTTTTTTGTTTAAGCAAGTATATATATCTGGTATATGGTATATTTTCTCGTCAGCAGACGCGTACAAGCGGCTCCTCGTCGCTCTGGGCACCTTCTTACCTCACATGGCTCCCTTAAATGCTTCATTCAGTTAAGGAAGCATGTAGGAATCCTCCCTTGAGGTAGAGAGAACCTGTGAGTTACGGAGCGTTTTAAAATTTGCAGCATAGTATGCTGCGTTCATTACTTTCCTTAACCCATGCGTCATGCACTAAATAATCTGACCTCTTCATGCCAACAACAGTATTGGGTATTTGATGAGTTCATTTGTCTGCTTTTACAACATGATTTTTCTTACTCGGCCATATGTTTATTTATTTATTTATTTATTTATTTATTTATTTATTTATTTATTTATTTATTTATTTATTTATTTATTTATTTATTTATTTATTTATTCAAATACCTCACGGGCTGCGACTGGAGTATTATGTGAGGGGGGTTACATAACTGGGGTGGGAAAAAGAAGCAAGTAGAACATGGTTTTTTTAACATCGTTATACAAAGAACAAACAACCAACCAGAAAATAGAACTAAATTGAAAAACTAAATTGAAAAACGCCCTACAGAACACACTTCAGAAGAAAATGCTACTTATTTTTCTTTGAAAATAACATGATCTGAGATGTGAACAATGTTATCAGGAAGACTATTCCAATAAATGATTGCACGGGGCAGGGCTGATGAGTTGAATGCAGTGGTCCTTCCCGAAAGGCGCTTAAAACTGAGGTGATTATGCAATCGGTGAGATGTGCGGGCCGGTTTTGTAAGGGGTAGTGTGAAGGAATGATGGCTGTAAACAATTTTATGGAAGAGGCAGATAAGTGCTATTGTTCTGCGAGATTCTAAAGATGGAAGGGATAACGAAGCCTTAATGTTAGTTATACTGGAATATCGGCAATAGTTGCGAGAAATGAAGCGAGCGGCACGATTTTGTACGCGCTCTAGGGAATTAATTAGGTACTGTTGGTGAGGTGACCAAATGGAAGATGCGTATTCAATTTGAGGGCGGACGAATGTCTGATATGCGAGCTGGCGTGTGGAAGAAGGCGCACCTCTGAGGTTACGCTTTAAATAACCTAATGTACGGCTAGCTTTGGCAGCAATTTTTTCTATGTGGGTTTTCCATGAGAGATTAGATAAAAAGTGAACGCCAAGGTACTTGTACGATGACGCAAGAGTGACTGGACTGTTGTTAAGCGAGTAAGTGAAAAGGTAATTAGACCGTTTACGGCTAAATGTCATTAACTGGCATTTATCAGTGTTAAGGGACATTAGCCACGATGAGCACCAGTTATTAATGCGATGTAGATCTTCTTGAAGGGCGATGTGGTCATTAAAGGAGCGGATTTTGCGATAAATAACGCAATCATCTGCAAACATTCTGAGTGTTGAGGTAATGCCTAATGGGAGGTCATTGATGTAAATCAGAAAAAGTAACGGGCCTATTACACTACCTTGCGGTACGCCTGATGTTACATCAATTAAATGGGATGAATGGTTATCAATAGAAGTGAATTGTTTTCGAAATGATAAAAAGTTTCTTATCCAAGAAATTGTTAATGAATCGAGGCGCAATGATGAGAGTTTCGCTATTAAACGACAGTGTGGAACGCGGTCAAAGGCTTTAGCATAGTATAGGAATATACAGTCGATTTGAAGATTTTCGTCCATACCGTGAAAAAGCTCATTAGTAAATTCGAGTAGTTGTGTTTCACATGATAACCCTTTTCTGAACCCATGTTGTTTTGAAAAGAAGAAACCGTTGCCTTCTAAATGTAATGCCGTGTTAGATGCAATGATGTGTTCGAGAAGTTTGCAAGATATACATGTCAGAGATATTGGGCGATAGTTAGCAACGTCAGTTCGGTCACCGGATTTGAAAATTGGAATAACTTTTCCAATTTTCCACTCGTATGGTATCTCGCCTGTTGAAAGTGATTGCCGAAATATATAAGTGAGTATGACGCTGGAATGAGCCACGGTATGTTTCAAAATTTTCGAATTAATCCCGTTAATACCACATGAAGTACTTAATTTCAGATTGTTAATCAATGTCGCAACGCCATCAACAGTAACGTCTATTGGGCTCATGTAGTCATAGTCATATTCTGATGGCGATGGAATATTGGAATAGTCTTCCTTCGTGAACATATTGGCGAAAAAGTTATTGAAAGTCTGAGGGCGTTCGTCTTGAGCAATGGGGTCTCCAGCCTCATCAATCAACGTAAAATCTGAAGAAGTTTCGGAAGGTGATAATGTTTTCCAAAATTTTTTTGGATTGTTTTTGGATTGTTGAACAGTTTCTGATGTTTCTTCATCCTATGGATTGAATTCTGATCCATACTATTTATCACTGTGTGCTTTGTTCTTTCAAACGGTTGTGTTAATTTTTTTTAACTGTACATTCTTTGCAACCCTAGAGCAATATACTGAGGCTT
Organism: Amblyomma americanum; assembly: GCF_052857255.1. Classification (NCBI taxonomy): domain Eukaryota; kingdom Metazoa; phylum Arthropoda; class Arachnida; order Ixodida; family Ixodidae; genus Amblyomma; species Amblyomma americanum. The sequence continues at coordinate 106,117,772 of NC_135500.1, forward strand.
TATGCACTTTCGATGCAGCTGGAAATCATATCCTTTAAGTATGGTTTCCAAGCATTGCTTCAGAAGCTAAGGTATTCATTTTACAACCAGGCTGTAACGCTCGAATAAAAGCGCCAAATTCCTTATAATTCCTAAGTCAAAACCTATGTATAGACCACAGCTCACCCACATAAACTTGGTTTTTGGATAAAGATATTTTTGTGGGGTTTTTTTCTCATTATTTTTCGGAAGCGATAACAAACCTTTTTTCTGCACTCTGATTGGCTCGTCAGGAAGTTTTACATTTGAAGTTGAAGTGTAGTTTGCTATTGACATTAGTGTCACTTCAAGTAATATTGAAAGCAATATATGCTTCTCTAAATTAACATTTTACAGAAAGCGACGAATACGATGCTTTGTACATGTTTAATGCAAGCTGGTCATCTAAAAACAGCAATTTCTCACCAGTGGCGTTTCCGTACGTGTTGTCTCGGCTTGGGCTTTGCAGCGTTGTCTTCGAATCTCCCCCAAAGAGCTGCCAGACGAATTGGTTTCTCGAGTTCTGCACATTCTTCCAGGTGCACCAGCCGTCTTCGAAGTCGCAGCGTCGGTCACCTGGCACTGCAAGAAAAGAGTAGAATACCACTTCAAAGCTGGCAAAAAGACAACTTATCCACAACACGGATGTACGTTTCACTAAATTACTCATCGTGAAAAGAAGATTTTCAATCATTCTGCATAAAAAAATTATCCCGTTAGGAATTAGGCCCACATAGGCTGGAACTGTAAGATTGTTTTGAGAGGATCTTCAAATGATGTGCCCAAGCTGATGCAGGTGTAATACTGCACCGGTTCTTTAAAGTTAGCCAAACTGCACTGAGCTGAGACCTAAAATATAACAACACATTTGAAATGCTCACCAAGAACCAAAGCAAATTCGTTATGTTTTAAGGAACTTAGAAATGGATTTTTTGTTTTTATCGAGTTAATGCAGCGGACTCAAAGATGCAGGCGAATGCTGCATAGCTCGAATAGTGCGGCAGATGCGCACCAAACAAAACTAACGATGCACTGACATTGTAGCCTGCACCCATATTTGGCTGGATGCTTTAATATTTTGCTTATTCCTTGAATAAGCGAAATAAATCAAAAGGAGGGACCTCCAAATCGCGTCTCTGTTTCATTTTGGGCATTCTCAATCTTTCCATGTTTCTGTTTTCGTGCATAAATGAAAACACCGTAGAAAATAGGCTCGGTGAATGGTAGTGAAATAGAGTCTAAAAGGAACCTGGTAGCCAATAATGCAAGTGCCTTTTCCAGGAAAGCTAGTCTGAGCATGTCGTTTTCTATGCTATCAGCCGTTAATAAAATTGAGTGACTTAAGGTTGAACGAATTTGGAAGGGTAAGTAATTTATAAGGCTTGAGATCAATACACCTGGTTTACTTGCTGGTCTGGTGCCATGCAGGACACGAAGCAGGACATGTAGGGTTCATTACTGGCCGAGATATAGCTAGCAGCACTGAAGAAACCCTAAGCATTTGCAGGAAAGTGAGGGCCGTTGTAGGCAAATAAAAGGCACGGAATGATACAAGTGAAAGTTTATGTATCGACATCAAACCTAGACGTTGGGGATTTTAAGATGTTATATGTGCGTGTTGGTTGAACCAGCTAGCCCGCAATAACGTTCCATTACATCACATTGCTTCCACCGTGGGCTCTACTCTCTGTGTGGAAACGAAACATGACGTTGCATTTATGTGTATAAACCTCATCGCTCTGATCACATGTCAGTCCTGTGTCCTGCTTAAAACGCAAGTTAGTGCCGCCACAAGTACGAGTCTGCACCTGTGTTGTCTTTTTCGTTCCTCATCAGCTATCCTGGCCCATTCGCGCAGTCCAACTTTATATCCGCAATGAACAAGCTAGCCCGCAAGAACGTTCAACTTCATGTTTAGTTTCATGTTTGTTGTGGTTTCCACCCGATGTTCACCAAAATTTTCCGCTAATTGGAGCTAAAAGCCGCTCTTGCTTAATCATAGGATATGAGATCATCGAAGAAACGAAAGGAGAGAAAATTAACCAAACTTTAGAGAAGGCAAAAAAAAAACGGACATCGTAGGCTAAACAATAAATTGAAGTTAATAGGGATTTAGAGGAAGTAAGCCAGTGATTTTTCATGCCGCGACAAAATTCCTAAAGTAAGCGTAAAATTTTTATTTGAAGCCTTTTTTTCGAGAAGCAGCCTGAAACATCGCCAAGAACGTCAAACCATTTTGGTTCTCAAAACACTCTGGAACGGTATAGAAATTCTTTTCCCCAAGTTCTACACCTGAAATTGGCTGCAAAACGAACCATGTCCAGCAATTTTGTAGAAAACTTTTGAAAATTGATAAATTGTAGGATCATTTTACACTAATATTGAAGATAATGGTCCACTCTTCTGATATGTAACAAAATCTTCCTTTTAAAATGTATCCATCGATCGCATCGAACATTTAAGACTCCAATAGAAACCGACTGAGAAAGCTTTTGACGATAGCAAGAACGTTAACAGAAAAAAATTCAAAACTTCAGTCGGGTTATGAACAGACCTGTTGATTTTTTTAGTGAAATATTAAATTATATGACAAAAATGCGTTCATAAACTGTTTCCCGCTCAAAAAAGCTTTTTTTTTTCAAGAATCCCTGGGTATGCTGTACCCCGAATGCAAAATCACTAAAAATGAGCACGAGGAAATTTACCTCAGTGCAGAATAAATATTGCATAGTTTGGGAGGACGCCTCAGTAGAACCAAAGGGATAATAAACATTTCCAGTGCCAGAAAACATAGGTTGAAGAAAAGTAGGGAAACTTTCCTGGTCAACGGACGCTATAGCCATCTGTACAAAATATTCATGTGAACTGTCTGTGATACATACACAGGAGGTTTTTGACAGCCCTGAGCGGAGTTGTCAGTGCTATTTATTAGCACAAGGTAGGCTTTTAGATGAGAGCCCCTTATGACAAAATCCCTCTGGTGCGTCTGTGGATCGGTCAGTAACGTTATTTTCCAGCTCTATAGTAAATATGTCAGACTCCTGCATTCGACTTCTTGAAGAATTTATCAGAAGGAGAGTGTTGATGAGGACTTACCTCTTTTGCCATTGCAGTCGTCCAGCCTGATATCATCTATGGCACAGAAGGATTTTGTTGGGATGTTGTTTCCTCTCATGTAGCATGTGAAGAGCAACTGCGCAAACGATTTCACCCAAGGTTGGCAGGAAACCTTAATTCTGTACTCAATATTTTATTTTTTACATTTGTATCTTCACTTGCAGCAATCTTAACTAAAAGACCAAAAGTGGTTGAACAGTAACTTGTCTGCGGCATCAGCCGCTCGCTGGCCCCGTTTTTGAAGTGTTTGGTGCTTTCTTCTTCCTCGTGGTTTCTGAGCGTGCAGGCGTCCCATGCGGTATAACTTATGCTCCCAGTCATGCGTGGTTTCTGACCTGCTACTTACTTTGTTTCTTGCTTTTATTCATCCCTATTTACTACGTATCTAGCTGCGAGGATGAACCATCCGTTGAGAGTGAGACAGCTACTAGGCCATTAATATCATCAGGACCTCCTACTTACTTTTTTCCCACGGAACTCTTTGACGTGCGTGAATGTTGAAAGGATGCGATGTTACTGAACAGAAAGGAGGTACGGACTTGGGCACTAGAGAATGCATTCTAATTCTGTTACATGGTTGTCACAACTGTTTTAGAGGAGATTACAATTGATATAGATATGTAACACTAAGAAAAAAGCAGCGGAAAAGGAAAATATTTTTTATACACCAGAAACATAGTGAAAGTTGTCGAAAAAGAGCGTTAAATCCAAATTCACTCTTTTTTCGCAGACGGGAGGACCTGGACATTGATTGGACCCAGCAATATGCAGGCTTTCGTTTAGCGGAGAGGAACCGGAACTCATGAACATGTTACGTCATACTTTGCAGCCCGAAATGAATTGCTAAGGCTATCGTCAATCATTTCGACTCGGTCCTTGCAGCGATATCAGTTTCAGTACATACTTCTTGCGTAAACACGTCAAGATGATACTAAGCAAAACGTTGTTATTGTCGTTCCTGTTGACAAGTCTGATCAGAGCCCCTACGACAAAAATTAGAGGCCTGCATGTCTTCTTTGCTCTCCAAAAACATTTCGGATGGTGATTCACGCCATAACATCTTGACGTTATAGTCTACCTGTCATACCAGACCAACATAGCTTTGGGAAAGGCAGTACAGCTTACAAAGATGTCAGTCTAATGAGCCGCACACTTAAAGAGGTAGAAAAAGAAAACTTCACGTACTGACCGTCCGTTATACATATGCTTTGAGGTAGTTCGTAAGGTCTGCTGCATGTGAGAAATTTGGCCCAAAAATCATCGACGTTGCAGAAATTCTCAAGGTACTGTCTTAGCAACCATCAGTACTCCCAAGCTGGCAACGAGGAGGCAGCGAGAAATCCTAGACTTCCAGCGTCATGCACAACGGTTTCTTCCTCAGACTGCTTCTGTTTTCTATGTTCGCAAGTATTCCATATTTTGTCAGATGATCTTTGGTGCCACCTTATGCTTAATGGATTCAAGTATTTCAATAAAATTATCTACGGCGTACTACCTCGGCAGGCACTAACTGGTTTCGCCAACTTTTTTGCCATTAACTTTTACGTCACTAGGAGAAATCCGTGTGACGTGTTTTTGCCTCACCCGGGCAACCAGCCTTGGGCCCCAAATCACGCCGAGCATCCTCACATATTACTCTAATACTTGTTTTCTGGGTAGTAAACCGACGGACACCACCGTTTAAAAATGAATAATTTTATTAAAATTCGTCCTGGGGAGCGAGAGAGGTCTCGTAAATCATGGAGTTTTCTGAGTTACAAAGGCCTTCATCAAGCTGGGCTTGGACGGATACTTACGTGAAAGCGTCTTTCCTCCATGAACGTGAGGTCCACTGCAGTCCAAGCGCCCCGGATCAACTCTTTGGAGGGCCGCTTCCAAATCGTCTGATAATATTTTGGGCCAGCTGTAAGCCAGCCGACAAAATGGACAAAGTTATATTTGACAACCGGGTTTTCTAGACACTTTAAGCAGCTGGGTGTCCACGGAGTTTTAACAGTTGCCAAGAAAGTCGTATCACAACTTTTTGAATCATTAATCCATGGTGGTAGTTTCTAGGAATAAGGCGTTTATAAACTTATGCTGATTAACCACACGCCCCTTCATTTACGGTTTTGATTATTTCTGGAATTTAGAGGTGAAATCGGGCGATATTCCTTCATTATTAGAATTAAAGCCTGTGGGGCAAGTTGGTGCATGACTGAAAATACTCCGGCGCAACGACACCATAAGAAAGAAAAGGACAACAGATGGCACACAATAGCGCCTGTTCATTTGAAGAAAAGGTGCACATTTGTAACGCTCACTCATGAATGTGACAGTGCTCTATCACTCTCAACCCAGCCAGTAACAAGTAATCTGCAAATGACAAGACCACACACTCATCCCAGAGCGCGTCTACCCAGCACTTAAAGTACAAGCTTTTAACAAACGTTATGAAAATAAACCAAACAAATCTTGGCAATAGCAATGTCAGTCAAACGTAGCAAAAGAACTGTCATACATTCGAAGCAATAGCAGTCAATATTGCTTTTGCTACGTTGGCTGACTCTGCTATTGCCAAGATTTGTTTGGTTTATTTTCATAACCTTTGATAGAAGCTAGTGCTCTAAATGCTGGGTAGAGCGTTCTTGGATTAGTGTGTAGCCTTGTCATTTACAGATTACTTGTTACTGGCTGGGTTGAGAGTAGTAGAGCGCTGTCACATGCATGAGTGAGGGTTATAAATGTGCACCTTTTCTTCAAATGAGCAGGCGCTAGTGTGCGCATGCGTTGTCCTTTTCTTTCTTCTGTTGTCGTCGTTGCACCGCAGGTATTTTCAGTGGATATTTTATGAGCTCAAATTCGGGTTAAGCTCAATTCAGAAAATTTTTTATGTAGAGTGGGTTTTTTCGGTTATCTTTTAAGCACATTACAGTTAACTAGAACAGCTCTTTTTTTTTCCTCAACAGAAAATGCTGTTTTTTTTCGCTCATTGTTTCAAAACAAGCATTAAAATCGCCGGTTCCTAAAAGATAGTCTACCGATTAAGATTTTATTTTTTAATTTATTACAAATATTGCATTCCATACCATATCAATTTATTGTGAGGCCCTTCCACATCTTCACAAGACAGGACTGTTCTTTTTTGTGCAAAACGAAAACATTCACCATCACAGCGAACATTTCAAACGCACAAGGTCCTTGGATGTGGGTGTCGTTGGCGTGGATCGTGCTTAATGGTGACTTTTATAAGACATCTCGTCTGTAGCCATGATTCACCGTCTGGCTTTAAACGGTCCTTTTCGGGCGTATACCCCAATTCATCCGCCTCAAGAAAACTATGGTTAAAGGAAGTTTATGATCCTCCGTTGACTGAATGCGCCCTCTGGAATAAGCAATAGATATCCCAAAAGAACTTGCGGTGTCTTCTTTTTTCAGTAGAAAACCAGCATCGCCTACAAGGCCTTTTTTAGACGTAGAAATCGGGTGTAACCCATTTTTAAACAATATGCTCGGGGTGCAAGAATTGGGTAAAATCGGGTTTCACCCGAAAGCGATGGACCCTAGATGAACACCACCAGAAAAGAAATTATCATATTAAAGGACTTTGCGAATGAATGTCACCAGATGTATCGTCATTACCTGCTGTTTGGACTTTCATTCGGTAGTTCTCCGCTGTGAGTGGACTTTCGGGAATATAGTATTGAAACCTGAGGCACTGTACAGCCGACCGGCCAGGTAGCCCTGGTGACGAAAGAATGCTTTCGACCGCACGATCTCTTGCTTCTAGGTATGCGAGACCACCTGTGGGGAGAACAAATCAATCGCCAAGCACCCAATACATAATTTATGCTTTTGGAAATATATTGCACAGGCTACCGGTTTTTTATACCATGCGACCTTTAATCGCAAGGCATTAAAGCGTATTATAACAGCAAGAAACGGGAAATCGCCGAAATGGCCGTGGAGCGATATTAATACATATCCGCAAAGCTGAAATTAGAGGCAATATATTTTGTAATATAAGTTCTGACTGCTTTGGAATATTGCTGTGCATTAACAAATAGTTCCCTGTCAAAATCTAAAGCTGTAGAGCACACCTGCTATACCACGATTCAATGAAAACAGCACAGTCACATCTAAGCGTTTCTTTTTTATATAATTTTCTCCTTAAAAACATTCACAATATAACAGCAATGTTTTACTAGCGCTTAATATTTGGTTTTGGCTTATTTATGCCATTAGATTCTCTACTTTGCAAAAGCGAGTCTCGCACGGCGCTTCAGCAACACTGCGGCAACAGAGATAAAAGCAGCGACAAGTAATAGTTACTATGTATATTGGTCAAATGGCTTCACAATGTCACGTACCATTTCCCTCAGCTCACTTTCAGACCTGCATCGCCCTCAGCACCATCAACTCATCTCGCGTTGCACTGAGGCAACGCCACCTGAACTCTTACGGCGTATTGAAAGTTGGTTTGATTTGGTCTAAGGGGGTTTAACGTCCCAAAGCGACTCAGGCTATGGGAGATGCCGTAGAGAAGGGCTCCGGAAATTTCGACCACCTGGGGTTCTTTAACGTGCACTGACATCGCACAGTACAGAGGCCTCTAGAATTTCGCCTCCATCGAAATTCGACCGCCGCGGCCGGGATGTATTGAAAGTGAGTAGTTCACCACGAAATATCCCTAGAAGTGAATTGTCAATGCAAAAAAACAAAGGTCGTGAAAAGAGCAACAATCGCTGGAGCAACAGGAACAACGCCCTTTGTGTGTGTGTGCGTGCGTGTGTGTGTGCGTGCGTGCGTGCGTGCTTGCGTGCGTGTGTGTGTGTGTGTGTGTGTGTGTGTGTGTGTGTGTGTGTGTGTGTGTGTGTGTGTGTGTGTGTGTGTGTGTGTGTGTGTGTGTGTGTGTGTGTGTGTGTGTGTGTGTGTGTGTGTGTGTGTGTGTGTGTGTGTGTGTGCGTGTGTGTGTGCGTGCGTGCGTGCGTGCGTGCGTGCGTGCGTGCGTGCGTGCGTGCGTGTGTGTGTGTGTGTGTGTGTGTGTGTGTGTGTGTGTGTGTGTGTGTGTGTGTGTGTGTGTGTGTGTGTGTGTGTGTGTGTGTGTGTGTGTGTGTGTGTGTGTGTGTGTGTGTGTGTGTGTGTGTGTGTGTGTGTGTGTGTGTGTGTGTGTGTGTGTGTGTGTGTGTGTGTGTGTGTGTGTGTGTGTGTGTGTGTGTGTGTGTGTGTGTGTGTGTGTGTGTGTGTGTGTGTGTGTGTGTGTGTTATTTGCCACATGTTTCCGGGCTCTGCAGACCCAGCTACGAGCGGCGTCCTAGAGGCATTTTATAGAGTCTGGCGGTACCCTACAGCCGCAGTAAGACTCGCAAGGAACAATATTACACTGATGCGCACCAACGCAAAACTATAACTATGCCAAAAAACGAGCTGTTTGTGATTCAGGAGGAGAGGCTACTCACCAAGCATTCCGCCAGACGAGTAGTCGGGAAGGAAGAACCTTTTTCGATGATCACCGAGCTTCCACAACACGGAAGGCTTGTCAAATATGTAGCCGCAAGTTTCGCCCCAGTCGAAGTCGCAGGAACCGTCCTGTGGCTCTGAAGTTAATCCCGAAATCAGAATTACTGAGGGCACTAGCAAGGCGATGACAACAGGCTAATATCACTCGTTAATCAACTCGCTGACGTGTGATATAGAAACACTGAGCAAGCCAAACAAGGTTTGTAATGATCTTAAACTACAGCATGTATAGTCTTGGAAGCCTGCTGTCGAAAATACGTTCAGAAGTTAAAGGAGCAGTACTAAATGTCACAACAATGCAGGTAAATCGGAAGTATCTAGTAGTCTTCAGTTGCTGTAAGATAATCTCAAGTGCATCACATTCTCCGCCTGCTCCTCTTACCGCTTGGGCACTCCCCGCTTTCCACGGTCAAATCATCCGCGGCCAAAGATGCCTTTTCCGAGGTGTCACTCACGGGGAAGCGTAATTGGATCTATCTGCGCATTTTGAAGAAAAATAGAGTTGGCTTTGCTGTGCGACCAAATCCAGGAAGATTTTAACAGCGGACAGTACTCCTCTAGCCTACAACATGTTGCCGCAGAACAATTAGAGCCACTTGTTACTTGGCAAGCACAATTGAGAGGAATAAATAAACGTTTCGAAGACGACTATAAAGCCGACAGTGTTCTAATATTGATAGCTCAAAGCTACATCTCAGTGTGCATTTTTCTCTGTAAGGTTAGAGCTACGCTGAGAAAGAGACTGCGACCCAGAAGCACAGCAATATTACATGCGGATCTGCACTCCGGTGCCAGCATAGCGTGTGGAGAGCGACGGAATATAGAGGGGCACGAAAGTACGGATAAACGGCCGTGAAGCCTTGTGCAGCTGATGCCGGTGTTGCAGCAGTGCGGGATATATGGTTGTGTCCTTGAGGCGGTAGCTGTGGGGCCGGTCCCACGTGAATCATTCATGTCTTGGACAGTTTTTGCGGGAAAAAGTTTAGTCAGTATAGCTATCTCATGTAAAATGATTAGCTTAGGTGAGGGCGATGGGAAATAGGTCACACGTGCAATGCGCAGAGCAAAACCGTTGTACTGCCGCCGGATTTGTACAGGTGCAGTAACAGCTCAGGACACGCAGAAGACCGGGGAATTCAAAGTACTCGGTGGCGGCGGAGAATTAAATAGTGTGATGAGGCTACAAAGTTTGCAGCTGCAAGACGATGGCAGAAGGGCCGGTTAAGCTTAATTACTGGGAGACTACTTTGCCCGACTGTGCACTGTGATGACCCCCATAATGCGCAGGTCCACACGGGACGGAGAGGCAAAGAGACACCGTATGGCTCAGTTTAAACAAACAGATATATTCAATAATTATACATGATTAAGATTCAGAGGCTGGGGCGTCCGAGCTTACGTGCCGACGACTTCATGGGGGCGATGGAGTGGCTCCGGAGTTGGGCTCGAGCGGTTGCTGGTGGTAGCTGCACGCCGTCGGGTTTCGGCGCTGAAGGCCCTCTTGGCGAACGATGTCGTCCTGAGCGTCCTTCTTCCGTACTGCTTCTCGATTTTTATATCCTCTTCTCCACACTCCCTAGGGTGAGGACGCCCACGCCGGAGGGGAAGGAGGGGGGGCTAGGGCTTTCACTTGGGCGCACAAACATACCACCGCACTTATTGTCTCGCCCCCCTCACGTGTTGAGTCCGAGGGAAAGAATGTTGTCTTCGAGGTAGCGCATAGCGTCGGCTGTGGTAAGGCGCGCTCTGGCCCGCTGACAGTTCCCGCGGGTCACCGGCCTCCATTCTCCATCCATCAACTGACACTCGCTCCTCAAGGTAAGGCGCGCTCTGGCCCGCTGACAGTTCCCTTGTCCTGGAATGTGCTCGAAAGAGCCGCCCCTGGAACCGCCACGCCAATTGGGGAGGATAAGCCCGTTTCCCCGCGGCGACGGCGGCGGGTCCCTTCATTCTGGTCGTCACTCAAAGAGCATGGCTGGGTAATTGATGATGCCGCTGTCATCTGGGTCTCCGTCTACGCCGCGCCGTCGAACGCGGAACCTCGTAGCACACACAAGGAATGTACCTCGTAGCACACACAAGGAATGTCACACTCGCTCACCCTCCAGAAGAATGTTCTCCGAACATTTGAGTCCACGCAGCTCCCCTTGTCTTTCTGAATCGCCTCGCACAGTGCGTCCGACAAAACACTTTTCGTTGCACTCAACACCACTGCACAACACCTTATGCCTCCGCTGTCATAACTGGCGTCTCCAGGGGCAGCACTGATCTTCTTTTACAGATAAACATGAAACTCAGCACCCAAGCCTCTCCTTTCTAGTCCAAACTGGACGAAATAAATTTACCACAGTTACAAAGGAGCTCCCACTTCTAGCACGATCACGGCACAGACAAAAATATAGATAACGAAAGGAAGTAGGGCAGGTTCTGCATGCGCTCCGCATGCTCTCCTGTGAAGGTGTTACTTAATGACAGAAAGGTTTAACTACCAACTCCGATAACTTAACACATAAGCACATAGCAATGTTATGAGCTGTGGCATTACACAATTCTAACCAGTTCAAAACTCCGCTCTGTTTACGCCATTAGTCCGACTTAGCTTTCCGATTTCGCAGCGGATATCGGCCTTCATGAGTCATACTAAGTAAGTCTGTGACCCTTTGTCTGCTTTGGGACTCGCGAGGGCTCGTGGCAGGAGCCTCCCCTGGCGTTATCTGCGCGGCAACCTCGCGCGCTTCTTCTTCTAGCAATGCATGAAGTAAATCCGGTGGCATTCCGGCCGTCACCTCTGGCGCCTGCCGAACAAATGCAGGAGAGGGCGTTTCTTGCGAACTATCTGCGCGCTCCGCTTCACTTCTGTCCCCATCAAAATCCGCGCTTTCCCTTTCCTCATTTCGTGAATACTGAACCGGTGCCGACTTGAGGCGATTTGCGTGTATCCTTATCAAGCGCCGGTTCACGTCTCGGATTCTGAAGTTTACCGGAGAAAGCTTCTCGACAACCTCGCACGGTCCTCTCCACTTCATCTGGAACTTACGAGCTAGCCCAATCTGCATTTGGCAGTTTTCAATGTACACGCTGTCCCTCACATTAAACGGCGCGTCTCTAGCACTGCGATCGTGCACCTCCTTCCTGCGCTTCGCCGCTTTCTTTAAGGCCTCTTTTGCGATGTCCCTCGCCACTTGCAAGCGCGATTCTAGCTCAACCTTATAGTCGTCCAGTGAAGCGTATGGGACACGACGGGGTCCCTCTGGCACTTCACTAGGCTGGTCCGGGTCTCGGCCGTCGAGAAGAAAGAATGGCGATTCGCCCGTACTCTCGTGTGCTGCGTAATTGTAGGCAAACATTGCATACGGGAGCCACAAGTCCCAGTCCCGCTGGTCGCGCGAAACAAAATGCGACAGGAACCCGGCCACGGTTTGGTTCAGTCGCTCCACCGCGCCGTTGCAAGCCGGATGGTACGGTGTTGTCTGCTTCTTAGCGATCTTAAGCAGCTCGCAAACTCTCCTCATTAGCTGCGACAGGAAGTTCGTTCCCCGATCTGTCAAGAGTTGCCTCGGGGGTCCATGTCGGAGCACGATCTGTTCGACAAATGCTCTTGCAACCGTGTCTGCCTTCTGATCTGGGAGTGCTACCGCTTCCGCGTATTTTGAAAGGTGATCGACAAATACTAAAATGTACTTGTTTCCGGAAGTGGTCGTGGGCAATGGGCCCATTATGTCCATACCTGTCCGCTCGAAGGGAGCCGAAACCTCAGAGAACGGCTGAATTGGAGCTGGTCTTCGTCCCTTGGGTGTTTTTCTTTCGAGACAGGAATGACACTTCGCACAGTAGTCTCTAACATCCTGTCGCATGCCACTCCAAAAGTACAAACGCTCCACACGCCTGCGTGTCTTCGCTACGCCAAAATGACCGGCGCATGGCGCATCGTGAAACGCGCGAAGAACCCTTTCTGTCCACGACAGAGGTATGACGACTCTCTCCCAAGCGGTTTTCTCTGGTCTCCCTTTCCTGGTTGGCCTCGTGCGCCGACACAGGGTGCCGTCTTTGTCAATGAAATAACCTAGCTGTTCGGGGTGAGACGGTGCGCCTTCTAAGCTTTCGATTATTCGCTTCAGGTCAGGATCTTTGCACTGCTCTGTGCGTAATTCGGCGGGGTCGACTACGGGGACAAACTCATCTATAGCTGCCACGGCAGCTGTGCGGCTGAGTGCATCAGCATTCAGATGTGTCTTTCCTGACTTGTGCTCAACTTCAAAGCAGTATTCCTGCAGGTGTAGATTCCATCTAGCGAGTCGCGAGCTAGGGTCCCTGACACTCATCACCCATTTCAGAGGATGGCAGTCTGTGACTAGCTTGAATTTGCGGCCGTAAAGGTAGCATCTGAAGTGCTTTACTGCCCAGACAACGGCGAGGCACTCCCTTTCCGTAGCTCCGTACTTTTGCTCTGTGGGGCTCAGCTGTCGGCTAGCAAAAGCAACGGGATGTTCTTTGCCCTCGATAACCTGAGATAGCACGGCACCAACTGCGAACTTTGACGCATCTGTGGCCATAACGAAGGGCAAATTAAAATCCGGGTGGCGCAACAGCGGGGCACTCATTAGCTTCCTTTTCGGGGCCCCAAAAGCATTCTCCGCGTTTTCGTCCCAGCGAAAGGCGACATTTTTGGCGGTTAAGGCGGTGAGCGGCTTAGCGAGCTTGGCGAACTCCTCTATGTGCCTTCGGTAGTAACCGATCAGGCCGAGAAAATGCCGGACCTGGCGGACGCTAGTCGGGGATGGAAAATCCGAGACACACCTTAGTTTCTCAGGGTCCGGTCGCACGCCGTCAGCTGAAACAACGTGCCCGAGGTATTTCACCTCGTTTTTGAGGAATTGGCACTTAGAGGGCTTCAGCTTGAGACCCGCTGCTCTTAGTCGCACCAAAACCTGCTCAATATCGCGCAAATGGTTCTCAAAACTGTCACTGTATATGATAATGTCATCCATATACACGAAGCACAGCCTCCCCAGAAGACCTGCCAGGATAACATCAGCGGTTCTCTGCCAGACAGCAGGGCTGTTGGCCAGACCCATCGGCATTCTTTTCCATTCATAGTGCCCTGAGGGCGTGTTGAATGCCGTTTTCTCGGCATCTGCCGGATCCATTGCTATCTGCCAGAATCCCGCCGCCATGTCCACTACCGTGAAGTACCTGGCAGAGCCCAGCTGAGAAAGCGTCTCCTGTATATTGGGGATGGGGTATGGATCGATGCGAGTTACGGCATTTAGTTTGCGGTAGTCCACTACCAATCGATACGAGCCATCTGGCTTTTCCACCAATAGTGCTGGTGCTCCCCAGGGTGACTTTGAATGTACGACAATGCCGTGATCAATCAGGTCCTGCACCTGCCGCTCCATCTCCTCACGTTGGGAGTAAGGAATCCTGTACGCACGCTGGTAAACGGGCGATGAAGTGCCGGTTTCTATCCTGTGCTTTATAACGCCACAGCAGCCCAAATCCAGGTTGGACGCGGCGAATACTTCCGAGTAGTCGTTCAGCAAACCAGCCAGAGCCTCCCTCTCTCTGGATTTTACGTGAGAAAGATCGAACGACACCTTTGGAGCAGCCGAAGGACTAGCATGCTCTACAGTTGCGAGTACCGTATCTGTGGGCTCACGTTTCTCTATCGCAGAGGTGAAGAAAGCCAATGTTTTGTTCTTGGGAAGGCTCAGTGGCTGCTGGCTACAGTTAACCACCCGTAGGGGCACTCTGTGGGCGTCATTAACTGTCACGAGGCACGCGGCTGCCTTCAGGCCATTGCTGAGAGAGTCGACCGGCTCAAGCACTCCCACGGCGCCGCTCTCTACATCTGAAGGCACAAACGCGTACAAAATGTGCTCCGACCAAGGAAGGACGACCGCCTCATCGACCAGCCTGACGGCAACCCGCGAATATACCTTCTCCAATGATCCCACTGTTTGACGGGTGTCAATATCGGTAATGCGAATCTCAGCCCCTCTCCTGTTCAAAAACGGAACTTTTGATCCGCCCGCATTAACCTCTTCCTCAGAGAATGAGACTACTACCTTCCCTTTTCTCAAAAAATCCTGCCCTAATATACCTGACACTCCGTTTGGCAGAGACACCGTGTCCGGGCATACGTAGCAGGGGTGCTCCAATGCAATTCCGCCGAGAGAGAAGTGTAACCGGTAGAGTCCACTTATGCCAAGAGGATCCCCCGTTATGCCTACAAATTTGGTTTCCATACCACCAGACGCTTCCAACACCTCGCGGTCCCCCTTCCTTCGAAGCGTGTTAAAACTGCTCTCCTTAAGCAATGTCACCTTTGACCCCGTATCTATCAACAATTCCATGCAACAACCATTTAACTTGCAACGCACATCAGGGCATGCCTCGTCGGCCACACAAACTACCACCACCTCATCATCCACTGCTCCCTCCCCACGCTCCTCAGGCTGGGGAGGACTATCTAGTTTTTTGTCTCGGTATCTGGAGCCCCGCTGTAGGCTTGCTTAGGGCGTGTCTCGCCTGCTTCCCTTTGTGGCTCCCCACGGCGCACGTTTTGGCAGAACCTGGCGATGTGTCCGCGACCCTGGCAAGCGAAGCATACGATTTCTTCAAAATCTCGCATACCGCGCCTGTAGCTTTGTGGCGGTCTCCGGTTTCCAGCGAATGGGCGCTGTTGAGCGCGCGCTTCAACCTGGCGTTCTACCTGCTGAGATTGCAGCTGTTCTAAGCGATCTAACCGCTCTGTCAAGAGAGCAACCTCAGGGTTGAGCACCGCTCTCTCTATGACGCGTACTCTCGCTGCGGCTGTCGTTAACGCCTCATTTTGTTCTTCATCCAATGCGGCCTCCACGGCTTGGTCGAAATTGCTCGGCTTGCGCGAGAGCACGAATCGGCGCACGGGGTCTTGCAGACCAGCCACGAACAAAGCGGTCATTTCCTCTTTAAGTATATCCTCCGCGTATTTCTTCTTAAGCTGGTCTCCTTCCTCCTCCCTGCTTAACGTATCGCGCGCTAAGCGCTGAAGCCGCGACGCAAACGTTCACACGTCCTCCCCTACCATCTGTCCGGCGTCACGGAACCTCTGTACTCGCACGTGACGTGGTTCAGTGTCAAAATGCTCAAACGCGAGCTTCTTAAATTCCGCAAATGATTTTGTGGATTTTACTTTTTCGTCTCGCCATGCAAAATCATGAGCAGCTCCTGCCATCTTACACCTCGCCATTCATAGCATTTGAGCATCGGACCATCCCCCCATTTTCCCAATCTCTTCTAGCATGGAAAAGAAATCGCAGATTGGAACCCCTGTCTTATCTCCCGTAAACGTCGGAATGACGCTTCCTAATGCCAGCATGCTTGCTCCGAGCGACGGCTGTGGAGTGGGAGCTCCCTCAGATAAAGACATTTTTTTTTTCAAGCCCTCCGGTGCCTCAAGCCTCTCAAATGGGTGTAAAAGTCCCACAATCAGTCCCGTGATTCCCTTTTGATTACAATTTTGAAGTCATGAATGTCGCAGCATTCAGAGGACATTTGCTTTTGAGACCCCACTTCTGACACCAGTGTGATGACCCCCATAATGCGCAGGTCCACACGGGACGGAGAGGCAAAGAGACACCGTATGGCTCAGTTTAAACAAACAGATATATTCAATAATTATACATGATTAAGATTCAGAGGCTGGGGCGTCCGAGCTTACGTGCCGACGACTTCAAGGGGGCGATGGAGTGGCTCCGGAGTTGGGCTCGAGCGGTTGCTGGTGGTAGCTGCACGCCGTCGGGTTTCGGCGCTGAAGGCCCTCTTGGCGAACGATGTCGTCCTGAGCGTCCTTCTTCCGTACTGCTTCTCGATTTTTATATCCTCTTCTCCACACTCCCTAGGGTGAGGACGCCCACGCCGGAGGGGAAGGAGGGGGGCTAGGGCTTTCACTTGGGCGCACAAACATACCGCCGCACTTATTGTCTCGCCCCCCTCACGTGTTGAGTCCGAGGGAAAGAATGTTGTCTTCGAGGTAGCGCATAGCGTCGGCTGTGGTAAGGCGCACTCTGGCCCGCTGACAGTTCCCGCGGGTCACCGGCCTCCATTCTCCATCCATCAACTGACACTCGCTCCTCAAGGTAAGGCGCGCTCTGGCCCGCTGACAGTTCCCTTGTCCTGGAATGTGCTCGGGAGAGCCGCCCCTGGAACCGCCACGCCAATTGGGGAGGATAAGCCCGTTTCCCCGCGGCGACGGCGGCGGGTCCCTTCGTTCTGGTCGTCACTCAAAGAGCATGGCTGGGTAATTGATGATGCCGCTGTCATCTGGGTCTCCGTCTACGCCGCGCCGTCGAACGCGGAACCTCGTAGCACACACAAGGAATGTACCTCGTAGCACACACAAGGAATGTACCTCGTAGCACACACAAGGAATGTCACAGCACTATCTCACATCATGGTGAAGGTCTTTCCTGGCTGTCGCAAACAACACCTCATAAAAGAGCGCACACTAACTCTTGGTCTCCAGATATTTGCACAAGGCATCAATTTTTTCAGATTTTAGCGCAGATAATGTACTGTCCGGAACATGCTGGGTTTCCCATCTTTAATGCGACCGCATGAGGTGGCAGACTTGCAAAAACCACCCGGATTCTTCGTAAGGACATTCTCTGATTGGTCAGTTGGGAGCTGATGTCATACGAGTCGCGTAAATCATTAGGAACCAGACAGCACTGTCAAACTTGAAATTCTGATGGACTCCAAAAATTTGCCACTGCTACACTGGCATAGAGCACCGTCAAGTTTGAAATTCCAAAGAGACACCAAAAATTTGGCTTTTCGGCGAAGCTAGGAAAATTTGATAGTTGACCAACCAACAGAATTTAGCACTGGAACATTTCAACTTTTCTGAGCTGGCCCACCTCCTAAAAATGTAACAGGTGGTCCACCGCCAAAATTTGGCAGTTGGACTAAAGCCATATTTTTTCATTTGGTCGGCCTCCAACGTTTCGCACTTGGCCCACTCCCAAAATTTGACTATAGGCCCTCTGACATAGATAAAGTGGTGCGAAAATTGGTGTGATGAGAACAGGAACGCAACCAAAATTTGGCACTTGGCTCGCCCCCAAAATTTGACTATAGGCCCTCTGACATAGATAAAGTTGGCATATTGGGTGAATTCGCAGTTTTGGTGCGAAAAGTGGCGGGATGTGAAAAGGAACGGAAGCTCCGGCTTCAGTCTTTTCTGGCCGGAAAACATGGGGTGTATTAAAATGTAGAAAAAATCATGTTTCAAGGGATTCTTGGCGGGAAACGATTTTATTAGTGCGCCGGTGGGGCGCCGACCGTCCGTCTTCCGGGAGCTGACGGATTAAGAGTCTGCATGTCGGTGTCTCTCTAAAGTGGTTGTTTTTGTTGGCGTGTACATAAAATACTGATGGCGAAGGGTATAAAATTTAATCGCAAGAACGATATAGAAATTACACCGTATACGGCCCTGAATAAGCGTGTCAAAATCAAGAAACCAACGCTTGTTATACGTGGGCTTTGTTTACCGTATTCTCTCATACCGGATCCACGACCTGCAGCAATGCTGAGTGTTCAACGTCAGGCAGACTTTCCTCAGCTCCTGTCCCGCCCACAGGGCCTCGGTCTGTAAGAGCCTCTTCCTTTCCCAACGCATTCAAACTCATAGAAAGCCATTGTCAATGTGGCGTCCTCCGATTTAAAACTCAAGTTTCACTTGCTCCACAGGGGAAACAAAATCTGCGATTCATTGCTCTCATAGACCCCGCCAGGCCTCCACAGATGTAGAGATGAAAAAACAAGGTGTAAAATATCAAGTTCCTTCATTCTTTCATATAATACATCCAATCCTTCGCTCGATTGCTCTCTCTCTCTCTCTCTCTCTCTCTCTCGAATTTCTTTGCGTGTTTCTCCGCGCGCAGTGGTGGCATGCAGTGTGCGATAAACGCCATCAATACTGGCACCCACCTCAACTTTGCCTGCGTTCTTCTCCGAGTAACGCACGCGATGCCACCGGCCAGCAGCCTCGGGCTGGGTGGCGTAGAAGTCGGTGCGGACACCGTCGTCTGCCTCTGCGGAGAAAACTACCTGGCTGCGGTCCGTGCCAAACTGGTGGTACCAGGCCGTGAAGCACAGCGGTCCTTGGGCCTTGTGCAAGAGCGTGGCCACGCGGGAGCCGTTGGAGGCAGCGGTGCCAGTTGTAGCGTAGGCGCATGAACCTTCCTCTGCATTTTTTTTAGGCGAAAGAAAATGGTCTTCAAATAGTCTGCTTTTAAATTCTACTGAGTTTACTGCAGTAGCGCCCACATGTTGAGTGAGTAAATTTTGAATTCTCGATTTATCCTTTTTCTGAATTCTTCTGCACAGATATTCTGACTGATATTGTGTCGACACTTTCATTCGTAGCTTCAGAAATAAAGCCCAAATAGACAACTGCGAGGATTTATATTAACACTTTTCATCTCTGCACACTGGTTCCGGTGCTGCTAAATGCGACGTGACTGAACGCGGCACTGTCTTAAGCGAAGTAATGGGTGCACAAAAAACAGGATCCCCAATGTGTCAACAACGTCGGCGTGTCAAGGTGCTGGTTTTCAACCTCGTAAGAAGTACTTCTGACCGATCGAGGGGAGAGGACTGACATTGGTGCATATGAGAAGCTATTCCCATCCGCTATTTAGACGCGTGAACTTTGGATCGCATCTCATGCGGCCCCTACACTTACCAGGCAGGCGCAGCACTTCCTGGGAGCCTCCTTAACCTCCTCGATACTAAGTCCAACAGTGTTAATTCAAATAGTACAGGTCGTCTTGAAAGACAGCTTGCGGCAATTTTTGCATCAATTACAATTTACACATATTTATTCACCGGCCGTAATAAACCTCACAATATACAACAGCTACCGCTTGACAGCTGCTGGCGCCCAGTCCACGTGCACGCAGAGCCCCGTCGTTGACACCGCTCTGGACAAAAGCGTATATACTTTGCTATCTGAGATGTCTCTAGAGAAATAAAGTTTCGGCTTTTAAGACGTTTTTTCTTGTCTTACCTAGCAATGACAATTTCAGAACCGACAAAATATCGCTGATGAAGCCACGGTTCTTTAAATAACAGCACACAGTTGATTTCACTCGCATTGGACACTCTTTCGCTTTCTAAAGTTTGGTAATTTTTAGCTGGGGCATGCTATAGACAAAGCGTCGGTTTTTAATCATTCTAGCATCAATGTTTTGTGCAGTTTTCTGTAGTTGTTATTATACAATCTTGTCCGGTATTTATGTGCTCGGTGTTCTTTTTTTTTGCGAATTACTCTAATTCCTTTTCAGATTAATGAACACCAAGCTACAAAAATTAAATAAAGCTGAGGAAGCTGCAAGGAATCAAGTTATAAAAATTAAAATCAATGAATAGATTATTTTGAGGAATAAGAACTTTCGTTGCGTCCACATTTATCCCTTGTATCCATGGTGGTACGCAAGATATGAAAGTTGCTGCCTTAGCATACTCACCTGTGTGTGTTGTGTGGTCTACAGTGGGACCGTTGCTCATTTCGGACACCTTGCGTACCTCGAAGCAAGCCCCTTGGCTGCAGTCGCTGGAGACCCACTGGTCGCAGTGGCCATTCTCGAATGTGCACGTATCTGGGAAAGTACACACAATAGAGTAATGCGTACTCTATTGAATTGCTGTTAGGGGTTCTGCCAAGCAGCAATAAAAAGAAAAACAAAATATTGACGGTGGTTTAGCTCTGGTTGTACCTGGAGTGACGCGATAGCTACAGCTGGCCAAGTGGAACTTGGTCACGTGACCAACCACGTGACAGCATGGCGGCGCCGCCACGGTGAAGGTTCTAAATGCTACCGTAATGTAGCTATCGCTACAAAAACAGATCGTTGATTTGCGTAGTTAGGCCAAATGCGAATTAGGTGTGCTAGCAGTTCGGTTTTCACTTCGGTTCCGGTGTTTAGATGCAGTGTTCACGGATGGTAGTTTTTGCGATTGTGATAATGGGTTAATGTCCTTGTGCTCGCAATTGGTGATTATCTTCATTCATAGATCCCTGGGAGTCTTCCTACCGCTCCTGCTGCAAGTCAAGCCATGCTCCACTGCCTTATATGTCAGCTGCTACCATGTGTCGGATATGGGTTGCTTGAGTTGGGTTGCGATCCAGGCTGCTCTTCCCAAGCAGCCTCATCCTCATTCCACGACTCGACTGGACTAAGCCGCCTGGAGAACCTGCTGGATGTGGTTCTCTTCACCCTCCAGGATGTCACAGGTCAGCGGTGCCTCCCACTACTCAAATGACGTGTTTGGCGTCTTTAGGTTTTCGGGTTTGCTCCCGCACCCCACGAAATGTGGGACAGTGTGGGTCGGCCGCTACACTAGAGGCGGGCGCACGGGTAATGTGTTGAGTACATTCTACTGTACTTATAAAGGTTTGGCAATGAATTTGCTTCAATTTTTCTGCACGTTGCCGCCTTTTCTCTGAACAGGTATTAATGGGGTAGGGGGAGGCTTTGGCTGTTATTGTTCGAGAGAGAGGTGTGTGTGTGTGTGTGTGTGTGTGTGTGTGTGTGTGTGTGTGTGTGTGTGTGTGTGTGTGTGTGTGTGTGTGTGTGTGTGTGTGTGTGTGTGTGTGTGTGTGTGTGTGTGTGTGTGTGTGTGTGTGTGTGTGTGTGTGTGTGTGTGTGTGTGTGTGTGCGTGTGTGTGTGTGTGCGTGTGTGTGTGTGTGTGTGTGTGCGTGTGCGTGTGCGTGTGCGTGTGCGTGCGTGTGTGTGTGTGTGTGTGTGTGTGTGTGTGTGTGTGTGTGTGTGTGTGTGTGTGTGTGTGTGTGTGTGTGTGTGTGTGTGTGTGTGTGTGTGTGTGTGTGTGTGTGTGCGCGTGCGCGTGCGCGCGCGCGTGTGTGCGTGTGTGTGTGTGTGCGCGCGCGTGTGTGCGTGTGTGTGTGTGTGTGTGTGTGTGTGTGTGTGTGTGTGTGTGTGTGTGTGTGTGTGTGTGTGTGTGTGTGTGTGTGTGTGTGTGTGTGTGTGTGTGTGTGTGTGTGTGTGTGTGTGTGTGTGTGTGTGTGTGTGTGTGTGTGTGTGTGTGTGTGTGTGTGTGTGTGTGTGTGTGTGTGTGTGTGTGTGTGTGTGTGTGTGTGTGTGTGTGTGTGTGTGTGTGTGTGTGTGTGTGTGTGTGTGTGTGTGTGTGTGTGTGTGTGTGTGTGTGTGTGTGTGTGTGTGTGTGTGTGTGTGTGTGTGTGTGTGTGTGTGTGTGTGTGTGTGTGTGTGTGTGTGTGGCTTTCTTTAGATGCCGAAAAAAGGACCTCGTAGGAAATACAACGGTACAATAAAATAGATTGGTTGTTTCTGAACCTGCTTACAACCTTACGTAACGCTCTTGACAGCGAATTGAATATTTGAAAATTTGCATAATTCATTTTAGTTGATTCCCTAATTAAGAGGAATATAAATGCATATTCTGAGGAGCGCCACATGATGGCAAACAATGTGTCATTGATTTCAGCGGGCTGCGGTTTACCATTTTTTTAAATCCTTGGATCAAGTTAAGTGAAACACCCCGTATAATAGTCCCACTTGCTTATTCACCCGAAAGGCGTACACTGATTTTATACTCTTTGGGTGTTGTTTAACAAGCTTTCATAAAAATCTTGTTTCATAAAAATATTCTTCTCTTGTTGCTGTTCACTCAAACACCAAAAGCAAACGACCCCACGATAAAATCCATCGAGAGGCAAAGTACGATGAACCTGATGAAGATAGCTTAGAAAACTCGCATTCCTACGTCTTCCCTGCAATAACACTATCGCTCATATTCCGCCATGAAATATCTTTTCATTGCCCTGATCAGTTAGAGCGATAAGGATTTCGCCAAAGATATTCGCACTACTGCCGCTGCCAGTGAATAGGGGACAATAGGACGCTGACTAATGCCAGGGTAATTGCATAGGTGTGAATGCGGTCGGCTCTGACTTCAGCAGAAACAGCACTAATGCACGCACGCCATAAACAATTTCAATTATTTTTGTTAACTTGAAAAATTCAGTAAAATTAATATATTGCCTATCTTGGTCTGCTTTGTCTCTTAATGTTTCCTGGCATCGACCTGCTATCGTGTTACATTTTGGCGTTCGTTTCGTACGGCTCATATATGTGGTGATTTCAAAGTGTAATGCCACTTTCTAAGAGCACGTGAAATGAGAACTGAATCCAGTCTGCGCAAAACATTTCGCACCCACAGTACGAGACCTGGCTCAGTTTAATCGATCCTGCGCACTGGGCACTTCTCGGTAAGAATGAAACAGTATGTTATACATTAAATGTGCTTTCGTTAAATTTTAAAGAAAATGTAATTAGAGTTTAAGAACCGCTTTTCTTGAAAATATAGAAAATATAGAAAGTTCAACGCATAAACTGCAAGTCATCCATTATGCATATTCTTTTTTATCGCGCACAATAACTGAATGGAACGGTCCACCATCAGACATTGCCACAGAATCTGACATAAGTAAATTCCAACATTTTATTCACTCATCTTTTAACTACTGAAAAGGCTTTTTTTTCGGCTGTACTTATTTCAGCGTACTCTTTTCCGACCTTGTCTTCCTTTTTTGTTAACTTTTGCTTCAGCGGACTTTTTCCGACGTTTTCTTTTTCTTGCGGTGTTGTGTCATTTACTCCTAAAATTTTCCAGCAATGTACATGTACATTATTTACACTCTTTTTTGGATGCCTATTTTTCATTAATATTTGTGATTCCTCTTTGTCTTATTCTAGTGCATTATTATAACATGTAGCCAATGCCTTGTACCCACTTCCCCCCCCCCTCATGTAATACCCTCGAATGAGGGCCTTTGGGGGTATTTCGAATAAATAAATAAATAAATTACTGAAAATTCCTTAAACCGAAGCAGCTTAAGGTCTCTATACTGTCGGCATATATTTGCGAATCCTTTCTTAAAGTTAAACAAGTACCGTCGCCACGAACAAATATTGCCGCAATGAGGTCAACGAAGCAAAGAAAATCGCGCCGTTCGTCTGGAGCAGGGCCATGTGTGGCGAACACGCATGGCGCATTTGTTATCGGCATGTTCGTAATCGCAGCGCCGAGCGTTGCTATTTTCAGCTCCGGTGGCAAGTCACAGTGCTAATCTTTTTTCCCCGCGACTTCCTGCAATAGGATTTTCAGTTTAACTTTCATTTGCCTCGCTTGCGCTCAACATATTTTCTCTCTTGGATCAGGCCGGTTGATGATAGAGTTTCATTTCTATTCCCACTGACGAAGCGTGATTCTGGCAAACACGCCGAGGCGGAATTTCTTAAAGCGCTGACCAACAGAGGTGGGAATTTCACCTCAAAAATCTGGACCTCACCTAAACCTCAAAAAGAATTTGCCGACCTCACTCAACCTCAACCTCACTTTTCCTGAGGCAACTGCTGACCTCACTCAACCTCACCTCAACCTCAAATTGTGAGGTTGAGGTCGGTGCTTGACCTCAGAAAAAAAAAACGAGAAACAAAAGCGATTAAGAAGTTCTTCAGTTAAAAACAATTCCGAGATTCCTGTCAGACAGGAAGATAAAATGATGGTATTTGTAATAAGGTGTGCACAGATACTATTATTGTGCACGCCATAGGAGAAGCGTATAATCTGGTATGAACCCTCAGAGAGTATATGGCCTTCGGGCAGGGGTGTCCCATACGTGGTTACCATCAGTAGGTCGGTGAGTACTTTATATGTGTCAATATTTGGTAGCCTGCTTCGTGTATACTTGTTCGTATTGGAAGCCTCTCGCTCATTCACGCACGAACCGGCAATACACCAACACAGACGTTCTACACCATCTACCAGAAATTGGGAGGAGGGGGGGGGGGGGGGGGGGGGAGATAGTCACGATACTTTTTTCAGGTTTGAGAATAGTTACCGAATATAAAGAAACTGGTCGTCGATATACTTTCCAATGTGATGATTATGCAGACACATATCAGTATATATTTCCATTTTCTAGCTCTATCCGGCATAGCGAAACTTCTCTTTTCAGTCCTCTGTATGTTGAAAACACTTAACTGCGACTGTCGCACACCAACAATGGCACGTTGTATTCATGTCTGTGTAGAAGCGAGCGGCTTCTTTTATTATTGCAAAAGCATTAGATGGTCACTTTCAAGGTTATATCCGGAAAAAGTTGTCGGAAAGAAACAGCGCCAAGCAACGTCACGAGCCGACGTGTCACGCGACGATGATGCTGCCATCAAGCACTTAATTAATACTAATTTATATAATTAGATGACACTAAGATTAATTAGTATGAATGTGCCGTCATACCAGGTCACATGACAACGATGTAATGTGCCATCAAACCTATTCACGTGACGACGCTGTAATATGACATCACACCAACTCACGTGACAATGATGTAATTTCTCGTCATACCAGACCGCCATCCACCCCCTTCCACCCCCACCTCAAGGTTCATATGGATCCGTCATTACTGCACATGCGCCCATGACGCATTACAAAGAGTGCTCACAACCCGGTCCACATTAACGACATTCAGATCGTCCAGCAGGTAAACCCGCCAGTTCTCATGTATGACATACTGCAAAGATCATGCAATGACACATGCCTTTGACTCTCGAGATGATGGCGATGATGATGCACCGTTATGAGCCCGGGGAAACCTTATATACCGCTCCCAAATTAAATGTTGTCAGAATATTGATTAAATATTTTACCTAACCCAGCAACCGAAGACAATATATATGCGGGAAAATAGGATTTCCTGAAGCTAATAATTAAGGATGATGATATTGATGTTACTGGAAGGTCAAGACCCTCCCCCGTTTCCGCCACTTCCATCCATGTGGCGATGGCAATGGTTTCGAAATACTGCGAATTCTCCGATGACTCGATGAACCCGCGGCATTTTGGAAGAAAGGGCTAGATTATGTCTTTGAACACTGTGCCAACTATTAAAAGCACATGGGTCAAAACAACTGGCCTTGAGTGGGCAGCGTGAACCTCTCTCTGCCAATAGCACCATGGCTCTCCGCTAAAATTTTCCCGAGGCGAAATCTTTTTCCGAGCCCCTCCCCACCGCGGGGGGAAAAAAACACCTAAGTACTCATATGTCTCAACCGAATTCTGGGTACCATTTCGTCAACCAGTCTGAGACAAGCTGATTTAATGTCAATCACTCGTTTTCTTTCAAAACTGAATTAATCAATGGTACGCCAGCATCCTCGATGTTTTCTACCCGCGAGCACCACGCGAGCATTCTGCGAAGCCGCTTAAGGTGAACGATGGGTCTCTGCAAAATAGTTGCACGAAAGATAACGCGTAGTGCCTGGTCATCTGCAAGGCAAGCCGCAAACCTAACTGATCTCATACGAGAAAAAAAAAGAGGTTGATTAAAAACATACAAACAAAAAATCGCACACTAAAAACAGAAGGGAAGAACAGTGTGCCCCATTAAACGTCATATTAGAAGTTTTGAAACAGCGACTCAGCAGCACAGCGCGAGCATGTAATCAGTTCCATTCACATATCTTCATTGAAAAAAACGAAAAAGGTCAGCTGCCGCATCACCATACATTCATTATAGTTTTGCATTTTTTCGCCACTGCAACACCGCTATGCTGGTGCATTCGCCTCGTGTTGTGGTGTTTCTGCATAATAAACGAATTTCTTAGAAGGAACAAGGACCCGCAGACCAAAAGAGAGGTTATTCGGAAGGATAAAATAGTTAAATTATATTTGAATCTGCTTGCATTACGGAACGGGAATATACAGAATTGGTATGAGATTCGAAAGGGGAAGGGGGGGGGGGGGGGGGAAGCGATCGAAAGCTTCGACGGTGTTATACAGGATTTTCTGGCTTCGTGTTTTTATAATCAAATCAGCAGGTGTCCTTGTTAGGAACCACATGAATCACATTCTCTCGCCTGTGCCGACTACTGCAGTTTCTGTTAAGCGAGCTTGTAATGTACAGCAGGATCCCCTTTATTCGACAGCATGGCAAGAGCCATGACGTCAGCGCCGACAACGAGCATGAACACGAAGCAATCTTGCTTGGGGCCATCCGCGCTGCGACGAATTTATTGCGTGCTTGTTGGACTGAACTTATTTGTTGGCAGCTTCAAACAAAGCTACCGTCAGTCAACGTTAGTTACGCGCTTAGCGCGCTCCCGGGAGTTCGAGCCGACCGGCAGGCAGCTACGGGTGCTACGCCAGCGGGACAAGGGGGAGGGAGAGTGGCGTGCGGTGACAGCAGCACTCCTTCCGGGAAGACCAGAGGCGTGCGTCTTCCTGTAGGATCGGGCTGCACGGATATTGCGGCGCAGCACCGGACGGAAACTGAGGGGGAATTGTGGCATCCGGTTGTCCAAACAGGGGAAACCGAACACCAAGCGTCATTGCATGAACACTGCGGTGATGTGCTGCAACACCGCTTCGGAAGCGGCACTCGTCGGAGTAAGGCGTGGTAACTGCAAAAAGTCCCGACCTCAAAACTTCGACCTCACTGAATGACGACTTCACTCAACTTCAAACTCACGCGTGAGGTTGAGGTCTGATTTGCTGACCTCACTCACAAAATTTCGAGCCATCGCCGACCTCACCTCAACCTCACCTCACGACGTGCGGTTGCGGTAATTTTGAGCTCTAGGTCGACCTCATGAGGTCGAAACATCATGAGGTTGCTTACCTCTGCCGGCAATCATTTAAAATATGACGTTTCGGCCCCGGCGGGGTCCTTGTTTGTTAGTGAACAAGGCCCCCGAAACGTCATTTTTTTAAACGATTGGCCGGCGCTTGAAGCACTTCCGCCGTGAACCTACCCGACCAAATGGGTTTCCATCGAACATCGAATCCTGGATTTCAAACACGCTTAGAGCGTTGGAAAACCTTCCGGTGGCAAACCTCTTTTCATAGACCCAAAGCGCAACAGCGAATGTGCAGCCTTTTCGTAAACGTCATTCAAGGTAGTTTCGTTCAGAACTTTGTCACGCGCCAAAGGCTGCAATTTACAAAAAGAATTTAGGTTTAAAAAGTAACGAATGCAGCATTGGAAAAAGGAGGTGGCCAATACGCCCCATTCAGTGACACACTTCCGTGGTTTCCCTCGCCGCTTGCGGGGATTTTTCATTACGAAGTTTATTGTAGCTCCATTGCTACCTCATACGCGAAGTTCTCTACACACGCCTGCACACAACTAAATACACCGGCAGACTCGCCCTTGTCACGTGGTCTCATGACCTCACACAATCTGTCAACCATACAGCGAATTTTAAGACAGGTGCCGGACACCACCGAGTTGTTTCTCCCCGATAGCATTCAATGTGACATCTTTAACGGTCGTTCCCTTTACCACGAGTTCTTTTAATGTCCAGCGTCCCGTCGACGTAGCGTAGTTGATTTGAGAGACCCTTGCTAGCTTTCTAATAAACCTACCCTCGTCAGCATGCGGAGTACAGCGACCGCCCTGCACATTGGCGCGCGGGATGGTCGTGCCTTATATGCAGGAGGGCCGCAACAGATTAGAATATTTTAAGCCTTTTGCGTTCATGAAGTGGTACCCTCGCCTCCTGAGTTTCCACATAGTCACTCTACTCGGGGACAGCTTTCAGTGGCTAAGTAATAGAAGCAAGAAGCCTCAGACGCTGGATTCCACAAGCGTGCTGTTCGCACGCGCGCACGATCCAAAGTCACGAGACGGTGAGCCAGCGGCGCGCGCTCGTAGCTTGCACTGCAGAGCCACCAGAAGCTGTCCCCTAGTATAGCAATGTCCTTTAAGCTTAAACTACCGCATGTTTTCAGTGTGACGACCTGCACTCTTGCGGGTGGCTCTTGCGGAGATGGCAGTCAGGTATTGCATGGAAATACCTGTTAGAAAGACTGGTATTATCCTGATGGCGATAGATGAGAGAGGTTTGTTTTATGCGATTCAATTTGATGTCGCTTCTTCATGGCTTCTACAGCATTCTAGAAGCTATGTACAACATAATTTTTTGGAGAGGTATGTGAGATGCCTTTGCATGCAATGGACGTAGTCAGGCTGATGATGATGAATTTCTTTGCAATAGATGCGGTAAAGAAAAACGCGCTGAAAAGAAAACAATCGACAGAGGTCTCCCTGATGGGAAAGTGAGTTTAAGTGTAGTGAGAAAAGAACTCCATCCTAAATTCAGATAACATGACGCTTTGGTACCTACTCGGTTCCACCATCAGGTGTGACAGCGGGCGAGTTGCAGCTTGGCTTTATAAGCTGTAGTACAGCCAACCACCGGGTCATTGAACGTAAAGTGTGATTGTAGGAATGAGTAATCGTTCCGGTAGGCGGCTAACAATCCTCCGCGTCCGTTGAATGAGCCACATAACGCAAGAGCCGCATGTGCAGGCGCTCTTCAGTCTCCAGCACAATGGTTCTGTAGAAATACATCAATCCTGCAGTCACGTTCTTCACTACGCTCGGCCACCGCGCTTCGGTCCCTGTCCATTTGTCTGTCACCAGCTTCGTGCTGCTTCATTCTTTCGCGCAAATTTTTTATTTAGCGAACCGAGCGCTCCGAGTAGGGGATTTTGTAAACCGCTTGGGCATTCTCTTTAAGGCATATTTTGGATGCGCACCCATGTAAGGCAGCAAACATTCCTTAGCCATGGTAAAGATCTCAGGGGTGGTCCAGATGGCTAAGCATGAAAAGGGTGCAACTTGTTGTCTTTAAGCAACACTTGCTGCGCGTTCTCAAGTTGCAGCAGGTGAAAATTATTCCAGATTATTCATTTTTTTCTACGCTGCTTTCAATACCTAACCGGGTGTGCTGTCCCTATTCAGAATGCATAATGAGGCGATCAGCGTTACAGTAAAAATTTTGTATCGAGCCTTTGTTCATTTCTCTTTTTGCTTCTCTTTCTTATTTCGAAATAAAGTTTCTCAAGAACAGCTGCAATCTTTTCATAGCCATCGTGGCCACATTGTTACAAAATTCCATGACGTCCAGAGCTCCGCCCACCTCAGACACACTCTGTATTCAACGTGCGGCGTGTGCGGCTGAAATAGACGCTCATCAACGAGTGTTGACTGCTCGCCGTGGGTATCGCCGCTTGCAGCTTTCCAACTCAGCTGGGTTATCAATGCTTTTCATGCTACCTCCACTCGGCGCCGCTACTGGTCGAGACAAACGCACACTACTGCGTGGTACTGCTGGGCACCAAAAATAAATCCCTCACTTTGTTTCTGTATAGCTCAACATACGTCATCTTGTCATTTATAATGTTTTGTAAACCATTTCCGGTCTCTTTTACTCTTCAGATGCATACCGGATCCTTGTCTCATGCTATATAAATGTATTGCAAGCCAAAAATATCAGCACTGACAGATGAATGAATCACTTCGTATTTTTATCATGCCAACAGGAGAATGAGAGCTGATAAAATGATCGCACGCTGTCTAAGAGGTCAGCGCTGATAACATTGTTCGTTTAAAAGAAACCACTCAGGACAAGAGATAAGGAAAAGAGGGAAATAAAAAGCGAATACAGATTTGCACTAAGGTATGTTTTTGGGCGAGTTGGTGAGTGAACGTTATGAAGGAACACAGCGCAAAGGAAACGGGACCGAATAGAACACACAGGGCAGAGTGTGTTTGTTCTTTTCTGTCCCGTTCCTTTAGCGCTGTGTTCCTTCATAAGGATGGACTTCACTCTCACTGGCTTGGAGAAAAGCAATCGAGAGCGCTAGTGTCCCGTTTTGTTTGTAGCTGCCGGAACGATGGTGTGCTTAAGACACCCAATCAGTATTTGATCACTATTTCTGGCAGAAATGGATAGTGCCTGCCAACTGGCTAACAACTTTGTTCATTTTTTTTTATTTGTCAAATATGCAGGCCCCAAAGCCTGCGTCATTTCTTCCTTTGATTCCTAAGACAACAAGCGTATATCGCATTCTCCTTCTAGTCGCACAACCTTATATCCCACTGAGACGTGCCTCCAGCCACGGGTCACGACGCAGAGCTTTAAAAAATTTTCATCTTCTCTTGTTTAATTGCATGGGCGTGGCACGGTTTATTTTATTCTTGGCTAGAAACACTGTGCTTATGTATCCTAGAGAGACTGCGCATACTTTCAGTCGCTTTTGTTTGGTTTACAAGGTTTAACGTCTCAAAGTAGCTCAGGCTACGAGGGACGATGTAGTAGAGGACTCCACATAATTTCGGCCGCATGGAGTTTTTTTTAACGCGCAAATACATCGCCCTGCACGCGCTTCTAACACTTCGCCTGCATCCTAATACGACCGCCTCGGCTGGGCTAGATACCGCGTGTTACAGGTCAGCAGCAGAACACCATTACCACTGAGCTACCCTGGTGACTCATCATTTAACTTAGGCGTCCTCTTACGTGAGAAACTGAAGTAGTTTGTGCAGGGGTCGATAAGCACTGTATAGTGAGTGCAAACTGTTTTGCTTTATTAGAGTATTTATAGTTCGCTCTTCATTGCTTGCTAGAATTTTCACAGAACACGCTCCCACCAGATATATGCGTTACATTGGCTTCTTTATTTCATCACGCACCATTAAATTCAGTATAAATCTGTGCATATTTGCGACTCAGATGCATTGTGTTCGATCAGTGTCGCTTGTCGCCTTTTCCATGTATGGCCTAATTTTTGTGTTCTGGTCATGTTCTTCGTCAATAAGCGTTGTTCTCTACTGCAACGGCACTAGCGCATGCCTCTGCCTGAAGCTGGTCAAATGAACGCCTTCTAATTCGAGGAATAGGCAGCTTTGTTTTTGTAAGACTGGAATAACAACATTCAAGCATATGTGTTCGCCCTGTCCTTTATGATTCAAAAGATTGCATGACTTGCATTTCCTGCCGGCTTCTTTCTTTTTTGAGAAATTGGTACGAAACAGGCAGGCTAAATAGCACTATATCCTGTCAGAGCATGCTTAGCACTTGTATAGCAAACGAGGGGCTTTAAACTTACTTACACAGGCATGACATTTCCCGCTTTCGAAAACTCATTTAAAAACTGTCATTTTTTCCAAACCCGACAAAGCTGAACAGTCCTACCTCTCGTGTATTGTTTAGTTGAAACGAAAATGGGAGAAAAGCACATCTCGCCAGGTAATCAAAAGCTCAACAGCGTGTGTGCGTGCCTGTGTGCGCGCAACCATAATCGAATTGCGGTGGACAAAGTTCTCTGCAGCACTTAAGGATTGATAACGAAAGGGGTTCTAAAAAACTCGCTTTCTTTCTTTATAAAGCAAAAGCAATGCAACCCCACTTAAATTGTATAAAATCTGGTTCATATTTACGTGGCTTGATCTAGCATACTCATGGTTACAATCCTGGTTTCGTTTTTGACTTTTGTGGGTGTGTGCCTTCAATTGAATATGAATATATTAGAAATAATTCATAAAGACGCTGGAGCAGTTACCTGAAGGCACACGTGACGAGCGCAAGCGCTCGTCGTGCGTACCTTCAAGTCTTTCGTCCCCGTTTATGAAATGCGGCCATTGCAAGAGCGGCCTTGAAGACGATGATAACTATTTACTAAACAAAAAAATGCTCTTGAGCAAATTTCGTGGGTAAAAACTCAAAAGGCGCATCAGATCCGGAAGATTCAAAGCTGTAAACTTTTATTCGCCTCTTGGAGTGAAAATAAAACTGGAAACAAAGTAGAATAGCATTAACAAATCAGAAAAGCAAGCTGCCAGGCTAGTTCGTGATGCATGTTGTTTACTAGGAAGAGCAAAAAACGGACGAGTAACGGAGTAAGGGACAGCGCTTTTGAACTTGTTTTTGTGTCCCCTACTCCATCCATCGTCTGTTTTTTTTGTTTTTTGCGCTTCCTAGTAAATAACATTAACAAAGCTCCACATCTCGATTGATATCGAGGCTGGCAAGGGCAGCCGTTAGCTCGGGAAGATGTAGTCTGAGGGCATTTATTTTTCGTTGTCTATAAAAGCTACTCGGATCCCTGAGCTCTATGGGAAACGCAGAAGTCACGATGGCATAACTGCCGCATGTGACAGCACATACTCTAGGATACTATTCGCAAAGTCTATTTCTGATCAGTGGCATGGATTATGTGATAAGGATTGGTGGTTT
This sequence comes from Amblyomma americanum, assembly GCF_052857255.1. Taxonomy (NCBI): domain Eukaryota; kingdom Metazoa; phylum Arthropoda; class Arachnida; order Ixodida; family Ixodidae; genus Amblyomma; species Amblyomma americanum. The sequence continues at coordinate 106,150,523 of NC_135500.1, forward strand.
TTATTACAGCATGATACGAACTGACATTTTCGCATGCAGATTCCGCAGTCCTTCGCTTAAAGGGTGTGATCACAGGAAATCACATGCAGTCAGGTCACTTAGCCTCAAGTTCCTTCTCAGTAGAGAAAGCGGGTACTCCACAGGAATGGTCAGACTAACAGAATCCTTGAAGTAAAAAAATTCTCTTTGCACTGTATAGGCAGCAACATCACTAACTCAAGTCCTTAACTTAAAACTTCAGGCTCATCTGTAGGTAAAACAAAGTAGCAAGAAGAATACTTTCACGGCGATCAAATAACCACCCTAGACATGGTAATCAGATAAGAATATGAAGGGTGACTATAGTCTACGGGAGCCACCTGAGCGAGCCACGACGCCCAGTACGTAAAAATTGGGTGGGAGAGTGGAGACTGGGGATATTTTTGTGCCACATGTGCTCAGAATTAAGCTTGGATAGCCCATTTTTCACGATAATTTAAAAGCACGTATTTCTGCCGGACGGATTAGGTTTAAAAGCTGTCACAGAACGACGGCATCTTTAGGAATTTCTAATGGTCGTTTTAGTTAAGACGTATGCTCGCACACTACGACTTGGACAGTAAGTATCGATTTCCGCCCTCTAATGCTGCACACAGTAAGCTCGGCAAAACATACAAATTTGACAATAAGAATAAATGTGCGGGAAGATATATTTCTTGATTGCGCGTTTTCTCGTGATGCCAGTATCTCAACTCACTTGAAAATATATGCGGCTTAACTCTGCTCAGCGCGGGAAACCAACCAATTTCAGAGTGATGCTCGTAAGAAATTCATTCACCCATAAATGTTAAACATTTGCCTTTTTTTAGCTATTCTATGACATGCTAGCATATCATAGGGTAGCTAACAAATCCCTTTTTAACTGCATAAAGAGAAGAAAAGCGGATATGCATTGCTTAGAGAAGAAAAATCTTTCATACCAACGTCTGAGAGACGCTTGCAAAAATTTCCGACAATATGTAATACATTCTGTTAGTAAATAACAAAATAAATTGTCCAGAATATATGTTTTACGTGTCTGTATGTCAGGTACTGCTACCGAAAGTTCCTTTCTTTATTTTTATTTATTATTTATTTATTTATTTATCAATTTATTTATTTATTTATCAATTTGTTTATTGTTTATTTATTTATTTATTTATTATTTCTTTCTTTATTTATTTATTTATTTATTTATTTATTTATTTATTTATTTATTCATTCATTGATTTATTTACACAATACTACGGGCCACGGTGTACCCAAGCAGGAGTGGCATACAAATATTAAAACAACGCAATGACAGTAGCGGACGCAAAAAACAACATTAACAGAGCACAGAATACGAACCAGGTCTACTAGCTGTGACAATAAAGCAAGGAAAGCAATTAATCGTCCAAGTAATGCAAGAGCCCACTAAACAAAGAACAGATTACGTGTAGCAATGAACCATTAATAAAGTTTAACGAGATATGCAAACAATAATGGAATGACAAATTGGGTAAGAATATTTCACTAGATATCAGTGATGTCCACAATTCATTTGTTGTATAGAATCAATACTGATTAGTAGCTTCTCGGGTAAGTTGATCCAATCCGCAATAGTGCGCGGTAAAAAAGATTGTTTGCAACCGTTAGTCCCGCAGTTGCTGAGAGAAAGTCAGCGTGACGATGCCGTGCTCGACGTGTTGCTGCCAGTGGCGTTACACAAATGTGGCGAGTGAGGGAAAAGGGAGTATTTTTAAGGACAAAGAGAATTTTAGTGTCTGGCTTTTAAGGGGTTACAGTACTGTTGTTGCCGCAGTTGTAGTGCTTTTCGTGCTAAACTTTCCGATTAAAAAAAAAACAGATATGCTGGCGTGAAGCCCTTTGGTGTGCAACAGAGTGCCGAGCCGAGGTCGATTCCGGACCATCTTGGAGAAAGCTCGGTCCGCTCAGTGCTGGTATCACGGAATTGTAAACAACATGCCCGCTACCATCAGAGGAGCTCAGAACGTAGTGAATCTGCTTTACAACGCCGAAAACGAAGGTTACGGACGGGCACCCGCCGATAGTCCTGGCTAGGCCCGCGGAGCACTGGTCTCTTTCAGAACAAAAATCTGATGAATCGATGTTATCCTTGCGTACAAAGCTGTCGCTTGCATCTACTAAGTATAGTGCCGATGTCCCGGAGTCGCGACAACACCACCGGCGCTGATCATTGTCGGCGCTAGACGAAAAATCCACCTTGAATGCCATGCTCGCGGTGATCACTCCACATAGACAGGTTTCGCTGGAAATTTTAAGTGCTCCCTCATGCAACTACCGAAAAAACCGTGTCTGAATGTGTAGTATAGGTTTTTGCAACGTAGTGGATAAGGTTAATTCAGTCTTAAAGGAACGCTGAGTACGAACAGAAGTTGGGATGTATTGAGAAGATCCCATGATCTAATCTTCTAATCAATCAAGAGGCCATTTTTACCGGACAGTTGGCTTTTATGAGCTCTGAAATGCTAGAAAACGGAATGCAGGTGTTTCCATCACCGACCGGTTCCGCAATTTATAATGCGTGGGTCGGCTGACTATCAAACGCGAAACCGAGAGGCCACAATTTTTTGCGTTATTTTTTACTAAAAAGAAATAACACAACTAAGTAGTTCGCAATATCTATTTACAAAAACGGCGGTGAGTTCTCTAACCATGAGACACTTACCTGCTGAGGCAGTCGAGGTCACCGCCCAGAGGAGGAGAAAAGCGCTGATCAACGTTCGTATGCAGAGCGACATCTTTGCCGCACTTTGCGTGGCTCACAACGCCTGATGCATACAGACTCGCCGGCTTCTCGTCACCAGCTGCCCAACACGTGGATGGTATGCCGGGCGCCTGACGCAGGACGGTAGATATACAACGTGTCAGCCCTGGCGTCCGCTGCTTACCCCTCACTGATAAGCAAAGCGTGATGGCGTATCTGTCGCATCTTTAGTTCAAACACGGGCATCATGATGAAGTCAGTGCCAATAGGGAGCGGCACTTGATAATGTCGTTTGTGTGAAACAATGGCATTCGCTGGTCTCCTGGAACTGTACCACATATTTGTCTGGGCAGCTAAATTATTCCCCTGTTTTGATAACGATAAAGAGATAGGGCTCATGGGACTGCAGACGACGCCGCCGGAGACTATTTGTTAGTGATTAATGTAATTTTCCTTCTCTCAATGTAATTGCACCGCCTCTTATCGCAACAATGTGATTGCTCAGCAGGATGTCTGGCCATGACCGGAAGGAGCATATCGTGCGTTTATTGCATGCGAAGTCCGTGCTTTAACAGAAGCAGGGATTTCTGCCCATTGGTAAGCGCATCTTTATTTCACCATAGATAGTTTCTGTCCCAAATCTAATGCAGGCGTGCAATGTCAGGTGCGCATAATTTGGTTCGTTCGCGCTCTGTAACCACCAAAACTTATCGACTTTCTCGATATTGAGGCTAAGCTTGTAAGCACTTTTCACAATAAAAGCAATAACAAATATAAGGCAGACATCGAGAATACCGGTGTTCATCTGGTTTAGCGAAAAGGGTGCAATTTTTATTTTCAGTGGGCGCATATTTTTTTTTTTCCTTTACACGTTCCGTGTAGAGAAAGTAACAAATATGCCAGGCGCATACATAGCCGCAACTCGCGTTCAGTTAAGCCGCAACGTTGACATGGAACCCAAGACATTACGCGGCTTGGAGGTAGGGGAAGCTGCATTCGCTCTTTCTGACAATCCTGAAGTCTCTTTGACAGCAATTCCAAAACAAACCTTACGCCAGCCTGTCTCTCACCTAGTCGAATCTGTTCCTAAAGTTCCCAAGAATAGCATTTCATCGCTGCTTCCTATGGACACTGAAGTGCAGAGAGTCAAACTCCGCGATTTTTTTTTCTCAAGTTAAGTAACGAGGCCGATGACGCCCTCAGAAAGGTTTTATGCATTGATGATTATTGGGAATGGTGTAAGATGTTCGTTAGTTTCTGGAATTGCATCTGGTGATCCGAGTTTTTACACAATACTGGCATAGTCATCCTATATGTTTATATAGCGAACTGCCACCTTCAGCTGTAGATGCAAACAAATATTTCCAAACGGTCGCGCATGCTCCACCAGGTACACTCATTCGTTCTGCGAAGAAAAAAGCGGTGAAGTAATTTTTTTCGAGCAAAAGGAAATGCGCTCGGGGCTTTTGTAGGGGTCACTTTATGGCAAGCGCGCCTAAGTGTGTTCTCGACACTCCCCTATTTCTAATTGAAAATTCATGGCAGTTTGGCGCACTGTTGAAAGTAATTTTCATTAATATTTTTGCCAAAAACAAAAATTGTCCGCTCATGTGACAGCGCCTTGAGTTTTCCAGACGAGTGCAAAAATAGTTCACATGAATAACATCAAAAATTTGTTCCTTTATTTCGCTTAAAATATTTTGAACAATACAAAAGCACTGCACTTTTTATTAGACGAGAAAAAACTGCCAGTAGGAAAGTTTTGGATTTTTTTTTAGTTCTGCCCGAAAGGTGTCATTTTACAATTTTTTTCGGAAAAACATAAGCGACCTTCGTGAGCAGTATCAAACGCTTCTTAGGCTGTCAAGACGTATTGCATGGCGAGAAAGTTAGATTTTGAATGGAATAGAATCAGTTAAGGAAAGAAAATTTTAAGTTGCAAAGAGTGCGCTTTTTCGTGTATTAAGCTTAAAAGCTATAATGAACTAGTGCTAGTGAAAAATAGAAAATGTCAGGCATTGCATAGCTAATATGATAGTAATCACGCTCAGTGATTTTTTCTGAGCCCTTCTTCTTCTAAGCGAGAACAAAAATATTTAAAGTTGCAAGCCTTCACCGCTAGTGACGGTTGTTCGATAATGGCACTCCATTGCACAAATTGGCATCGGTGCTGCGGAAAATCATCTGTGATGTACTCACACGTTCAAACTTTCATTCTCCCGTGCCCTGATCGTAGCCGGCGTCAGTTCTTCTCACGCGCAACGTTTACAGGGGCAGTGGCGCACGGTGTCTCGATACTCGGGCATCCGGAGTAGCGTATATACTTGCGCATCGACCCACCGGAAGTCCCGCTCTGCCTTCTTTTGTGCACTTCCTACTCTCGCCAGGAGCCGACACATTTCGTCAGCTTCCGAAATACGTAAGAGAAGTTACTCAGCCTTATCGAACAGATGCAATACGGCCCACATCCCGTAGACCGAATACGGCATTTTGCTGTGCTGGTGTAGCATCCAGCGCAATCAGGTGCGTTTTTACATCAGAGACTTGGCGGAGAATCTTGGAATTGGCCTTGCGTTTCCCGGTATGGTATGATAATTTGACAAAGAAGTGTGACATTTTAAGCATGTCACTTCCGATCAAAACATTCGCACAGATGAGGTTCCTCTGCTCACTGTCCCTTTTCGATCGTCTCCTTTCTGCCGTAGTCGTTTGTCACCAAGTGTAGATATCAAGCGAATAGTATGGCCCGTTTTCATTACCAACCTCAACTGCTGCGTTACGCATGCTACCAAGTGAATAACTGGCTAGTATTCCCAGCGCCACACCACATCTATTCAGTCTAATTTTCCTTTGAATTTCACTAAGAATGACGCGCAATGAATTTTCGAGTGCATAGGAAAGCGAACTTATTGCATTGCAAAAGCCTTGTACATGATTAGAAACATGTCAAGACGTAACTAGAAGCGTTTCTTAAATTCACGCCGTAAAACACGCGCAAACCGAGTCCACAGCGAAAAGCTGGGAGCAATTGGTAATAATATAATCGCGCCTTTTGGGATACTGTTAAAGGCTTCTCAATCGGCGACGCCAACGTGCAGCACTTAAAAACATCGACGCAAACATTGTTCTACAGGAAGAGAGCGTTTTAGCCAAAGCTCGAATATTGTTATGCATTGCGCTGGCTTTATAAAACTGTATCATTGCCACCATTTTCTGCCAAAAACACAGAAAAGCGCAATATGTTCCATCACTCAAGGGCTCTAGCTATCTGCGATAGATTGACAATAGGATGACGACGCTGTTAAGTCCATCCGGTCTTTTCTGTACTCCGCAGTTCACGATATAAACCCTTCTTGAGCAGTGAACAAGATCTCAACAAATCAGAAAATTTGTGTAATATTCCCAGCTCTCACTTCACAGCCGAAAATACGATTTTATGGTTTTATGAAGTTCAACGACCCAAACCGACTAAAGACATCGTAGTGGTGAGCTCCGGGTGACCCCGGCCATCTGGAGTTGTTTAACGTGCACTTACGTCGGGCAGTACACGGGCCTCTTGCATTTCACCTCCATCGAAATGCGACCAACGCGGACAGCATCAAACCCGCGTCTTTGAGGTCAGCTGCCAAGCACCATAACCACTGAGGTACCACGACGGCTTATGCAGTCGAAAATACGGGATGTCGCCAACTACCAAGATGGAAATATGGTCTCTGGAGGTAAAAGAACGAAACAGTTTCGTAATACTTTGGAAAATTCATTTGCGGCAGCATCCAACATGCAGAGTTTTTTTTAGTGGAAGAATGATCAGCCTGCCAGTATTATTGTACAGGGCGGTGAAAGGATAAGGTCACTCAATATTGAAGATTGGGGCGATTCGACGGCACTAAAAGGGACAGTTTTTTAGCTGAACTACAGATAAACACCACAGGACGAGTGCTTAGCTGCAACTGTTTATTTTTCGGGCAGAAAAAGGCACTTTATCAGAAAACGGAAGAGGCACACGCAATCGTTGCTGGAAAACAATGCCATTTTATCTGCCCATCATTTTTTCAAACAAAATGCCTTTAGCCGCTCGAAAAATAAACAGTCGCTACTAAGCATTCGTCTTGTGTGCTTCTCTGTGCTTTGTGCAAAAAACTGTCCACTCGAGGGAACTCTAAAAGACATGGTAGCCGCAAAAACATATGTGGTGCACGTTTGGTGTCATAAATGTCTTTGCAGCCTTTGGTAGCTTCCCTCTAAACTGCCGGTGAAGGCACCAACACGAGATGTGTTTAAAGCACACTACCACCCGACAGGGACATCATTTCTTACTCCGAGCTTAGTTCGTTCTCAAAACCTCATTGACCGGTTCGAGATCCTTTGTTGGTTTGATTTTAGTGCAGGAATAAAAATAGTGCCTGGATATTCTCCTCACCGTGTCGGTGAATATTTGCCCACCTAAACGTGCACACGATAGCAAAACCACCGCCTTTTGTCGGAGCAGGAAGTTAGGCCGCTGCGGCTCGTCCCCTTCTGCTTCCGGTGTCTGCGTTTTTCGGTTTCTCTGTGGCATTTGATGCCGACGCCCTTGCGCAGACATAGGCTCCTACGAACTACGCCCGCTATGTTTGAAAACACCACTACGTGCGTACAAGGGCTTCTACCCTAGTCCATCGCTCCCACAATAGCCCGAGTCGTCCCTGTCTTCGTTGCGATGCACATCCGGATATAGATGCATTTCTGAAAGGCGCAGTATAGAGTCGATCTATCACTTACTTGCGCAGCCACTCCGCTGCAACTCCGCTACGACACCGTAGCGAACTGAGCCGGCAGCCATGCTCGGGTGCCGCACCCGACATGTATTTTGCATATTCTGTTTGTATTTAATGTACATTGGCGCCCTACCCTTATCCTTCCTTTCCCTGTCCCTGTCCTTTTTCTCACTGTAGCCGCAGCTCAGGTACTTCACATTTCGGCGATAGGTGCCGCGGCGAGCAACGTCTTTTTCATTCATTGTTATTTTATAATAGAAAAGCCGCTAATAATAATAATGTACATAGCGTAAACGCGATGAAAACTGTTTGGGCTGCGACTCTGCCGGAGCCATGTAAACTCCGCTAATGACCTCTTTTGCATGTGTTCCAGCCAAGTCTTCAAGACGCCCTTCTGCACTTGGCTAAGAAGCAAGCTTAGACGGCAATTCACTTGACGCTGATCAATAGTGACCGTCCAGGCCGACGGCAGGAAAAAACAGGCGCAACATAATGAGCGCATAAAGATCTGTTTACCTAAAACCCTGCGTGCACGTGCATGACAACAAAACGGAAGAGGTGTAACACTGAATAGAATGCAAAGGATGTAATATTGTCCACAGCCCGCTAGGAGCAAAACATAAGCGTTGCGCAAAGACACTTGTATGCGTTGCGTTCACCAATTTTTTTTTCTTTTCGGATCATATTTACACGCCACCATGCCCAGTGGCACATATACCATCTTCTTCATATGGCTATAATAAAATAAACCATGACGGGTGAAGCCTTGTACCTCAGTTTCGATTTGGTTTAAAATGATATAGGTTGGCAGGTTTCAAGGCTGCAAACCAGCAAGATATTTTGATTGGTAAGTGCGACTTCAAACGGGGCTAGTTCGTTTGACTTCATATTGGTCTCAACGCGCCGATTGAGCAAGGAGACCGTATGAGAAGATGCCCAACGTCCAAGTAAAGAGCATCTTCCGACTAGGTTTTAATTAAGCACCGTGCATTCGTTTATTGTGAGTGAAAAATGTAAACAAAAACAATACAATTTTTTTTTCGTCAAATGGCCAGCACTGCAATCCGAATACGGCCCATGAACATGGACACGCAGTTCAGTTTTTCTAGGCCGTGGTTAGGAAACTTTTTTTTGCAATTTTCTACTATTCTGCAATTTTTCGCGCAGGCCGTTCTTTTGTTCTTTGGCATTCAGAAACTTGCAGTCGCGGCTCATCTGGCACAGGCATTAAAGGAAGGTCGGCGGTATGTGGACTCATATCATCATGAGATCCGATCATACATCCACTGGAATGTGATTATTCTCTGCCCTTAGCGATGTGATGAAAGTACTAGAGCATTCTGTCGTTGGCTTCAGAAATCCAAAAGGTTATATGTTCCGGTGCTATTACATTTTATCCGGGATCACATCACTCAGTACTGGTGTCAATGTACTTTCATGCTGCTGCCTTTAGCATTATATCCTTTGTTGCAAATTGACTGAAAAAGGGTGAAACTCAGCAAACGTCGATGTTTCTGCAGTCAGCATGAGATACGTTATCGCATTAAATATTTTCTCTCTCAGCGGATCTCTTATCGTGCTTATAGCAGGGCCCACTACTGTCTCTCTTTTTAACATTGTGTTCTAGAGGAGAGTGCGTGTAAAGTCGTCGAGTGTGCCAATAAGCGAGTGAGATGTGTGAACGCGACAGCGTGTATTTTAGCTCTGTAAATAATTTTATTTTGTAAACATAACCTTTGTGTTCCTTCCGCGTATGCGTCTAATTGTTCATTATTTTCTTACGCCACTCCCGTCTGTATGGTTTTAATGCGAATCACGGTAAAAAAAGAAATTAAATGAGAATAATGTCCCGCCGCGGTGGCTCAGTGGTTAGGGCGCTCGACTACTGATCCGGAGTTCCCGGGTTCGAACCCGTCCGCAGCGGCTGCGTTTTTATGGAGGAAAAACGCTAAGGCCCCCGTGTGCTGTGCGATGTCAGTGCACGTTAAAGTTCCCCAGGTGGTCGAACTTATTCCGGAGCCCTCCACTACGGCACCTCTTCTTCGTTTCTTCTTTCACACCCTCCTCTATCCCTTTCCTTACGGCGCGGTTCAGGTGTCCAACAATATATGAGACAGATACTGCGCCATTTCCTTTCCCCCAAAACCAATTATTATTATTATGAGAATAAATTGTCGCTGCCTCAGTACCGACGAGTAGGAAAACGTAGAAGAGCGTAAAAAAATTAAACACTAGACAAGCTTGCGAAAAAGAAAAAAGTGAATTTGTGGTCGCCTGCTATATACTGACATTCATAAGGATTTAGCATGCTATGACCGCGAGGGCGGATCTCGGCATCCCAAAGGTTTTCTGAGTTAATGCGGTACAGACATAAAATTTCGAACGCCGACTATAGGATCTATTCAAGGGCTAAGGAGATGCCTTCAAGCAGGTTCCAGTCGCAGACCTTGCGTGTAACATAACGTAGTATTGATTATGTTAATTCTCTTGTTGTTGCAAGCACACTGAGCCTTCCTCCCCCTCCCCCACGGAGGAAGACTATATAGGAGTGGAAACTCCGCTGTTTGCGGCGACCAGAAAAGGCCACAAGCCCGCGGAGCCTCTATCATGCTGGCGGCGCCTGGCGACCTGGAAAGAAACTACTGCCGTTTCGGTTGCCAAGGCAACCAGCGTGTTGCTCCCGTTCGGCCGCGCGCGCCTGCCTTCTATTGAGGGCACTCTCGCGCGCTTCTTTACCGCTGGTAACCCGAAGAGCAACTGGTGCTACGCTTCAACCATTTGAGCACAGACACCGACAAGAACTGTTGCTGTTTGACTTAAGGGCACAGAAATACAATGTCACGGCTTGCCCGCTGACGCCAACACCCGTGTCGCCTGCTTGTCGTCTGCTTTGAGCGCGTGCTGGATTTTTTTTTCCCTGTGGCTTCTACGAGGCGCCGCACGGCGCCGCCACTGCATACGGCGCATACAAATGTGACTTTATCTGGTCGCCTGCGCACGCTCGCGCTGACGGGAGTTTCACGTCCTATATAGTCTTGCTCCGTGCCCTCCCCCCTTACTTACTTTGTGATTATGGTTTTGAATGTTATTCTAAGAGCCGCTAGTCATTTCCACTCGCATCGAGTGACGTCAAAGTGCAGTTCTCACTTTCCCCAATTACTCTGACGTCACCGAACACGCTGGTTGTTCTCAGGAACAACCAGTGCTTGCCAGTGATCTCGACGTCATGGGAACGTGGCCGTCCAAGTTGGCGGGTGAACTGGGGCGTCAATGCGCACTTCAGCGCTGGTGCCGACCAAGACCGTAACTGCAGGAACAAAATAGTTTGTAATTCAATTGTTAACTCTGCGCGGCGGTTCTTAGAGCTCACTGCCGTCATTACTAGCCCGCAGGCCTCTTTCAAGGCAAAAGACAGACACCCAAAATATTAGAGTCTGTGCGCCTTTAAGCACGGCTAAACTGATACATTTCAATTCAGGACGAGCGCACTCATACGCTCTCCAACACCGACCAAGAATCTTCTCATCGTAAGGTTTTGTGCATTGCCTGGGAACAGCGCGACGCCATGTTGAATTAAGAAGAAATGAAATCAATATACATGACTGCATGGGAGTCCAGCCGCTGCGGCGCGAACCGTTAATCTTCGCCGGCCTTTACACGAGAGCACTGAGCTATCGCCGCAGTTCGTTTTTTAGTGCATGGAAATAAATGCCTCTGAGATACCAAATTTTTTACCTACACGTGTACTGTTCCGCAATGCAGACACACACTTCCATGTCTTTGTACAACAATCTCTACATCAAAATTGCGGGAGACATACATATGCTTCAAGAACCGGCAACCATTCAGGCGACCGGTCCTGCGGGGCATAAACTGCCTGCACCAAAGCGCAGTGTTCACTGAAGAGAGACTTAGATGAATGAGGGGGTTCTGCGTATCGATCCATCATGCGGCTTTGACGGCTCGCGGCTGTGAGGCAGCTTTGTGGGGCGTCCTGAAGGAGATTGCTGAAGACACCTGTGATTTTCTGACTGTTCGCTTTTCGTTGCAATATTTATTCGACCTTTCAAGAAGGCAGATGACAAAAGTACTAATGGAATATCTATTCTCTTTCCTTACGAATCAGCAGCCTTACCTTGGTTTTATAGATTCTAGTGTATTGAAGTGAGCTCAATGAATTTATATTCAATCAGAAAAAAAATTAATGGCTCCAATCAGCTCCAAAAACCTTTTTTTTTTACACTCCGCTCTTCGACTGTACCCGTCAAGTCCTGACTTCGCGTCAAAGAACTTTTGTGCCACGGTCGGTGATATGTCGCCTGTGCGACCAACCAGAGACGAACGATCATTGCTTTGTGTGGTGCCACGGCGCAGTGTTTTTCTGGGAGATACCTCAGCGGACAATCAAAAAGGACATTGAGGTGCCACCTTACACAATAAGGTTCTTGCGTGTTCTGAGACTACGGGATCTCTTGATGCTGATTGGACTTTTTACGCAATGGCCGCAGCGGAACACGCCTCGTGTTGTTTTTATGGTTGCCTCCAAAACGAGGCCACATACCCACACCTCGTGTTGTTGTTGTTGTTGTTGTTGTTGTTGTTGTTGTTGTTGTTGTTGTTGTTGTTGTTGTTGTTGTTGTTGTTGTTGTTGTTGTTGTTGTTGTTGTTGTTGTTGTTGTTGTTGTTGTTGTTGTTGTTGTTGTTGTTGTTGTTGTTGTTGTTGTTGTTGTTGTTGTTGTTGTTGTTGTTGTTGTTGTTGTTGTTGTTGTTGTTGTTGTTGTTGTTGTTGTTGTTGTTGTTGTTGTTGTTGTTGTTGTTGTTGTTGTTGTTGGCCTCTTAAACTGCAACTCGTTCTCGCGCTGTGTATAACCAAGTTAAAACCTTCACACTTTTTTTCCTTTTTTTGCAAACTGTGAAGATATCCCTTTTTGTGCGGGCGTGGGAATTGACTCCAAATCCTACTACCTTTAATTAAAAACTACGGTATTGCCCATAATCGTGTTTGGAACAGTATACCGCATAAACGCGCTTATCTTGGTCAGCATGACTCAATAATGTATTGTTCTAATGCACAAGATTTTAAGCTGTATTTTTTTTTTCGAAACTTCGTCTTTGACGGCGCTTCCCAGTTCTCCCTTAGCAACCCACGCAATCTCATCTAGGTTACCACGCAGATCTTTCAGCCAGCTTCAAGACGGCACGTTTCGCAATGCGAACAACGGCTTTGCGCACTGAAACCAGCATGACATGAGTTAATAAAAGATGCGAAACTCTAAGCCGTTCGCCATGCTCCTCCTTCGCACTGGTACGTCACAAACGTGTGGGCTGTTTCTCGGAGAGTGAGTTCTGATATTCCTCAGTCAAATGCATTCCTGTTTGTCATTAGGATTTATTGTGTTTAATGTTTAAACCTAGCTCTTGGTGACAATAAAGCGCGAATATTGTTTTTGTGATAAATCACGAATATATTTTGAATAAAAAGTTGCTGTGATTGCCGTTTTCTCCACAGCTAGTGTTCGATGCTGCTTCCTTGAAGACGATGCCGAGTAATGGAGGGATAGCTTTTTTGATGACGGAATTTGCTTCTGTCTCATGAAAATCCTCAACTAACAGATATAATCATTGCGCAAGTGTTTTTTGTAGAAGCCTTTTCTGAGTAAAAACCTAACAAAATCAGTATTTGACAAGCAGCTAAAGATATCCTCCCCATCTAAGCAAGCCAACTTTATTATAATTTCTGCTACAAAATTTTTCATTTTGTTCGCAGCAGAACTTTGCTCAGTAACGATGGCAGAAACAGAAATCTCTGCCCTTTGCGTCGGCTTGAGAACGAACGAACAGCAAGCGATCTACATGGAAGGCGCCAAATCTCTCCACGGGGCCTCTGCTGCCCATTTGGTCTTCAAGCCTGGCTGTCTAGGTAATGGTGTGAGGAGTCAATGACCTAAGTATATCGTATCGTCTTGGAGTGCTTTTATGTAAATTTTACTACTCCGCTGCTAGAACCTGCATGAACGCCTGCGTCGGGCGGGAAATGACGCAGAATCGATTAATAATTTTGTTGTTTTGCTTAAATTTCTTTAAAGTGATAAGCCTTCTTTATTCTCTCTGACTAATTACTTTGATACTTTCCAGATGCTTGATTCACAAGCTAAAAATGTGTGTTTGGCATCGACTGCCGAGTGGGAGTGACATATAGGTGCCAGGAATGACGTCATGTGCAGATCGGGCGATCACCACCAATTTTGTGCTAAATACTTCACAACCTAAGGAAAATTTGACACTACAAGCTTCAACAGGATACAACGGCTCGCCGATCATTCCACAAAACTCTACATTTTTGTCCGACTGAAATGCTACTTTATGTTCAAGAATGCGCTCACACCCGGAGCTCATAAAGGAAACAGTGGCTTCAGACTCAACTGGCACGTACACCATCAACGAGCACATGAACTTTGATCCTTAATGTAACTATACAGACGAGAGTACCGTGCAGCGGACATCCAACGACGTCACCCCTTGCTCGCGCCGACTAGCTTTCCGGCGGAAGCGACAGGGAACGACAACGGGGGAGATGGAGGTCGGTGCTCGCGGTGAGTCGGAGGTGGCGTCACGCTTTTATTCGATGCCGATAAAAGATGGCGTAAGGGAGCTGACTACGGGTCCCTGGTATCAGGCGTGTGCGAGAGGTACGGCGATCGACACTCGTCTCTCCACTGAATTGTTACAAGCTGGGGTTTATTGAACGGAGGACGTCCGATTGATGCCAGCTGGATCCGCTTGCGTACGTGTTCGAGAATGAGCCTGTATTTTTTTGTCGTCGCGTTTGCCGAAGCCTCTTTGTGGGCGTCATGTTATATGTACAGTCGAGCTCACTACAATGGCCGTAATTATTACGAAAATGGAAGCTCACGTCCTCTGAGCGAGGGGGTGCTACTTTAACATATGAATTACGGCAGTGGCACTAGCCCTCGGGCGTATCGAACAACTGTGACCGCAAAACTTGAATACAGCGAACGAAGAGATGCCATCAATTCAATTCAATTCAATTTTATTCAACATCTTGAGGATGTTGGGTGCGTCGACAAAAAGCCAGAGAAAAGGCTTGACAGGGGTCGACGCACCCTACAATGACTTGAAAGCATCATAATGGCATACAGCGTGTGGCATACATTCATAACAGGATCACTACGTGAATATGGGTATGAAATAAGGCGACATCTAAGCACAAGAGAAAAAAAACAAATCATAAGTATAAATCTCAGTTGCTCGATGTGCCGACGGTACTTAAGTGTACATCAATTTAGATGCCTTATTTAAGGAGCACGGAAGAGTGGATGAAAGCATTTGGCGACCAGAATTCGTTCGAGTTTTTAGCACGAACCATGTGAATCGAGTACGGGTGGCATACTTCCGTTCTTTACATTTTAAGTTCGACAGGTGCATCATAAATGGATTATTTTGTCGAATAGTTCTTTTATACCGCCTCAATAGTATAGATTCAATGATTTGCGGAAGGAGAGTGATGCGAAGCGATGCAAAAATCGGTTCAAAACGTGAAGCATTAACAATAGTTCTCCTTAATCATAGAAAAACTCTCGCTTCCTGCAAGCGCATAGACCCAATTGCGTCTCCCGGGACCCGTGACACAACCCCGGAAAGAACATGCCCTTCCAAAAAAAAAAAGCATTAATAGACAGAATAACACTATTGGTAACTGCCGGCCAAAAGCGCGTCAACGGTTAAACCTTGCATCCGTGTGTGCCTAGCAGGCAGAGCGTCTGAATTGCACGGAAAAGCGTGGTTGGTGTGGGACAGCGACAGCATTGAAAGTATAACTAAGTCGCACAATTATTGGTCAACCAAAGTCAGTCATTCCAAACCTTCGGAAGCCAGTCACGTGGCATGCCTTTTTCTCCACCTTCTGCGTTGTCATCGCCTTCAGGCAAAAGCCTGAACTAGACAGGGCAGTTAATACCAGGCGTTCGATGCGTTCTGCCCGCACATCCGCTGCGCATCACAAGATATGACGCGTGTGATAATGTAACAACGCATCTTTCCAACAGAGCTGGCCGGACCTGATATCACCTGAGATGATTTCATTCGTGCGGATGACGATGCCGACATTGCACAACCACTAACTGACGAAACCACATGCAATACGAGCAATCCCCAACTGCTAATTACCTCATGATGAAGATGACGAGAGAGTCGACGACCATCCATTGCCGTGAATGCATCAACGGCAATTACATCTGCTTCGTCTCTAGAGCTGCTTTTTTCAGCAAGGAATTCGGCGAAGAGCATATGGTCATGCTGTAGAGCTTCTAAAGCCCAGTGCTAAGGTATGTTTTCAAGAAACTGACACCCTGAACGGATTTAAAGGTGCACTAAATATGTATCTGAACTCGTCTTCTTACCGTGGGAACTCGATCTGCATGTTCCGAACATTCTTAGAAACATCGAATTATTCTCCTATGCGGCCGATTTCCCTAATTTAATTCGAATTAAGCGTCCCGGCTCCGGCCTTTTTTTTTAACTCAACGCTGAAGGTAGGAGGAGTCAACCAACGCGTTGAGGGCCTTTCAGAGAGTCCTGTGGGGCTTGGCGCTCTGCCAACGGTGGAGTGATACGTAAATCAAAGATTCTATGCGCATTTTTATTTCCGTGGGCCTGATTTGCGGCTATGATGTCTGCGACTATAACTATTTATTCAAATAAACATAAAAAACATAATAAAAGCGAAAGCGAAGCCGCTACGGGACTGGCTGCAAGGCACTCCACGCGTTGGTTGACTCTGCCTAACTACCGCGTGGAGTTCAAAAAAAGGCGGGAGCAGGGTCATTTAAGCCCATTTAAATTGGGGAAATCAGCCGCAGTGGACAATAATTTGCAGTTTCTAAGAATGATTGTAACGTGTAGATCGAGTTCACGCCGTAAAAAGACGAGTTCAGATCCTCCTCAGCGCGCCTTTAAAAGAAACATAAACGTCACAGTTCTGTGAGTGGGCATATATGGCTGCAATATAGGAAGTTCACTAACTACTAACTTCAGATACAACGGACGCTATCCGCACAACCGTCAAACTTGTTGTAAATAGGCTCAACTGTATACATATATACAATTTAATTTAGAAAGAATCCTAACCGTAAAAAGGATAAAACACGACGCTTCGCACCTTCAAACCTTACCCAAAGATGTTCCTAGACGATTGCTTCTAAATCCAACCTAACCACCAATGCAGTTTACTGTCGAGCGGAAACAGCAGGGTAGCCTTCCATTTCTCGACGTTCTACTCACAATACACGACAAAGGCTTACGGTTCTCGGTGTACGTACATACAGCCAACCCACAGGAGAAGGTGTCTCCAGTTTGGCTGCACCCACTGCACTAACCACAAGGCATCTGTCACAAGAACTTTATTGAAGACAGTGGACAGCCTGTCCTGAAGAAAAAAAGGAGGGAAAATGAGCGAGTTGTCATGGACCTCCAAAATAACGTATAACCCACCTCTTTCATTCGCGCATCACTCAAAATCACAAAAGACTCATCGAAAGCAAAAATAATTTCACCTCTGGCCAAAGAATACGCCGTCAGCATTTTCAGTCCTTATGCAGAAGGCGTCAGTGAAACCATGACCCATGCTGTCTGCAGGGAAGGGGCACAAACGGCACATAAACAGATTTCCACCATCGGACGCCTCTTCCCCCCCCCCCCCCAAGAAAAAAAAAAGAAAAAGCCCGTCGCCCGTAAGAAGAGTCTCAAGGCGTGATATACAATGTCCCCCGCTCGACGTCGTACATTAGCGAAACCAAGAAATTCCCCGAAAGAAGGGAGCAGCACAAAACGGCTGTCAAATTAACAGGGATCGAATCGCGGTGGCGGAACACTGCCAGGCATGTGAGCACAAGACTGACTTCCAGGGAACAGCTGTGCTGGACACCGAGCCGCGCCTGCACAGAAGGCTCTCACTTGAGTCATGGCATATTCAGCAGTGTTTCAGTGGTTTACTAAACAAGGGCTTAAAAAGGCAGGCTGCAACTCGCCCGCCGTCACAACTGAATAGGGAACTGAGTAGCTTCCGAAATGTCGCGTCTTTTCTGTTGTTGTTTTTTTTGGTTGGCATAAGTACAATTTAATTTAGACAGAACGCTAACCATAAAAAGCAAACTGACGCCGGAAGAGATCTCAAACTTTGTCGACGCCTTCGAGTGTGAGAAACAGCTTCACAGTCGAAAGGACAAAAAGTGTCGTTATTTTTTAAGTGCGTCACCCCTTTTTTGTAAGTAGAGGCGCACCAGATCACCAAAAGTGGAAAACCATGTGTTAGCGCCCCATCTCTAATAATCCACACGAATCAAAGTGTATTGTTAGATAGGTTTAGAAATCATTGATCATACGTATGTGTTCCATGTGTTTCTACCATGCCTTATCCATGATCCCGCGCGTGATCAGGCACCTGTTATTTTTTCACCCCGCCTCCCTCCCCTAATTTCTACATATTCGGCCACTTCTGGTTTCAGTAAACCGCTGCAAGTAGGGCCTGTCTCGTCGCCTCTTCCTCCGCGTTGTCCTCTTTGGCGCTTTCATTTTCTACAGATTCTAAGAAATCCGTCAAGCATACTTGATCAGGGTTCAAGATGGCAGAGGCATACCCCAGCTTAGGGTGGACAAATTATTTTTATGCAAACAATTTTAAGTTTCATGCTTCTCGTCATAGCATTTATGGACTAGTATTGTCCGTCTGTGAGCAGCCGAACGCTAGTAACGGTCACCTTCCCTTCCAGCTCACCAGCGCTGCGGCGGGGGGGGGGGGGGGGGGGGGGGGGGAGCTTTTCTGTCTGGGACGCGGAACTCGCCGCCCGGCGGCGATGACCGTAAAGTTGACATCGGAGCAGTCTGGCCGGTGCAGGCCGCCAGTAGTGTGAAGGGGCCTTTAATCCTAGGCAACACAAATAGCAGTGAAAGTGCTTTGACTTTGGAGCACGCGTAGCGTCGGCGCATTTACACCGCTTGTGTAAACGGTGACGGTTGCCACGCTAAGAATTGCGGTGTCACAAATCTCCGCGCACATTCTGAGGGCTGGCACAGCGCGGAGGCGGTACCACAGGCGCGTGCCGTATACAGTACTGGAGCATAAAGTTGGTTTCACATGCAAGCGAACCGCTCGCGAATTCCGCCGTCGCGGCGAATGCACCCTCTCTCAAGCGGCGGAGAAAGCCCCAGCGGCTGGAGCGGCTAGGTTCGGGCAAGTTGGAAATTTTCGCGGCGGCGACGCGGCAGCACCGCACCTCAACAAATGACGGCCCGGCGTTGCCACGCCAGTTTGCACGCCGCACGTATGAACTTTTGTTTAAAAAATAAATTATGTAAAGGGCTGTTTAAAGCTTAAAACGCAAGAATTATATTTATTTAAATAAACTGTAAAAAGAAATGACAAAATAATGCTTATATATTACGCTTTTTTGTGTTTGCAGGCCACCAAAACTGGTTGCAAGAGCATATCTTTTGCCAGCAACATTGGTTTTCGCAGCGGTGGGAAACGCGCAGCGGCGAAGCATGTGAAACGAGAGCTCGCGAACTGCTTCGTACCGCCGCGCCGCAGTTCGCTCTGTTCGCGAATTCGCTTCCATGTGAACCGCCCTTTAGAGGAAACGAACCCTGGAGTGCGCGTAACCTTGTGTGTGCTGCTGCCTTCTCCCCTTCGCTCACCGGTGCGGTGGAAAAAGGATCACGCCCACCATCGATAATTAGAGAAGTTTGGAGTAAATGTTACTCATTGCCAGTCTTGTACAATTGTTACAGAAAATAAGTAGCCGATTAAAATTACAATTACTACATCTTAAATGTAAGGGATTACAGCGCTCAAATACCGCCCCAGAAAGTAACTGAATAACTACAGAGCCGTAATTCATTACCAATTTTCTTTGAACTTTATTACCATAATACAAACTCACACAAACTACAATGAACTACAACAATAATAATAATCATAGTAATGTTTATTTCACCACCCAATTGTACATGGTGGCAGGATGTCCACACTAAAAGCTGCCTCTTGGACAGCTTGACTAGGCCACGGACACCCAGTTACTAACTTTGGCAACAAAAGAGTGGGTCACACGACTTTCAAAACATAAGTGGTAAGCAATATTACACACGATCACAACAAGTACTTCCCGTAACAAAAAAAAATGCATACATGAGTTAAACAAGGGAATAATAAATTTAATTTGCTTCAGAAGCGCAATGGTGAGTTAGTAAACAGTATTATAACAACTCCTTGCACGAGGTGGTTGTTAGGGCAGTATTTTTAAAAGAAAGCGCATTTAGCAGACATGGCAGTATGTTAACACTAGCAACTAATGCCGCGGAAAGCGCAACCACGTTCGCGCGCGGCCGAACTATGTTTGACGCATTCAGACTATATTTGACGCAACCACATCGTCACGAACGCTTCGCACCAGTAGCCTTTTTTGCAAAGAGGTAATTCATTACCACTAATCGATTACACAAAAACAATAACTGACTTACCGAAATCGTTACCGTTTGAAAAAAGTAATCAGTTGATTACAGAATTTCACAAAAATATAATTAATAGCAAGTAATCAATTACGTTCAACTGCTCATTTCCGACAGAAGGGGCGTAGCCTTGGGCGTGCTGAGCGATGCCTTTCTACTGCGCTCGCGTGCTGGCGGAGCCGGGTCGGAAGAAAGAACTGAAATTTTCTTAAAACCAGTCTACACGCTTGATCAATGGCGAAGCGTACCCAGCGCGAGGATGAGAGCGCAAATGTACGGTTAAAGCTGTGTGCATGTGCGCGCCTGCTTTGATGCGAAGAAGCGAACAGACACGGCGCGCGCCAATATGTATATAAAGGACATTGAGCGCTTTCTTCCATCCCGTGCCGCCGCCTAAGCTTCGGCGAAACGCACCCGCACGACTTCCGTATTGCTCCGCACGACTCCTGGACGACTCGCCAGCCACGCACCAGCGAAGCAGCGTGCGCCAGCCTGCGGGACGGTTCTGTCGTCATCATCCGGTCATCGGACTGTCGCAGTGCCCGGAGAACAAATGACGTTGTGCTTGTTTGTCTCTCTCTTGGGTTAGTGCACTTTAGGTGCAATCTCTCTTGTATTGTAGTCTCCCTCTTGTGTTACTTTGCTTGTGTTGCATTGTTTTGTGGAATCACTTTCTATGTCTTATTACGAGTGATTAGAAAAGCCTCTGTATCATACCTTTGCTATATCAAGTTTGTTTTGTGTGGGAACCTTTGGCTCCGACTTATGCTCTGGCTTATGACCGGCAAAAGATGGGCACCAAACGGCTACCCCCCCCCCCCCCCCCCCCCCACCCTAGACAATTGCTGGTTTGTGGCTGAGCTTCCCACTCTTAGTCGAGGGCAGCGCCTTTGCTGTTGCTGTTTCATATTCAAGTAATCGCGGCCTTTCCAACAAACTAGTTTTGAGAACGGCGCATATTCTCTGACCCGCCGCGGTGGCTCAGTGGTTAGGGCGCTCGGCTACTGATCCGGAGTTCCCGGGTTCGAACCCGACCGCGGCGGCTGCGTTTTTATGGGGGAAAAACGGTAAGGCGCCCGTGTGCTGTGCGATGTCAGTGCACGTTAAAGATCCCCAGGTGGTCGAAATTATTCCGGAGCCCTCCACTACGGCACCTCTTTCTTCCTTTCTTTCACTCCCTCCTTTATCCCTTCCCTTACGGCGCGGTTCAGGTGTCCAACGATATATGAGACAGGTACTGCGCCATTTCCTTTCCCCCAAAACCAATTATTATTATTATTATTATTATTATTATTCTCTGTCTCCTTTTTCTCTGTGCTTGTCAAGTTTGCACCGAAAAATTCCGTGATGAAAAATACACCAACTGTAAAAGGCGGCAGCTTGGCGACTTATGTGGAATTAAAAAGATTAGGATCATAGTAACGCCTTCGGCGCTGGATGTGGTTAGTTTCTCGGCCACCAGGCAGTGGGAGTCCGGGAAGGACACGACTGGGACAAGTTATTAATTTACTAGAGTGGTTTGCTAACGGACGAGGCAGAAAGCAACTTTTTTGAAAAATCTTGGGGGGAGGGGGGAAGGCACTTGGAACCACACAAGCGAATCTGAATGAGGAGGTGTCGCAGGGGTCGTGGCTATGTTGTTGGTGCCCCTTTTTTTGGGCCGTTAACCAGCGGCCGAGCTCACGGCATTCTACAATGTCGTGGCGTTAGTGCCAACGACGGGCCTCCACAATGTCGGACTGGTAGCGAAAAACGCATCTCTTGTGAAGGTTGGCTCACGTGCGTAGAGAACAAATAACGGGGAGGATCCAGTTATGATATTAGTAGCAGTGTTAAAAACGTATGTGACGAAGAGAAGAGCGTGGTTCCGGTTCGGGTTGTCGCAGTTAACTTACGTGGACAGCAGGTCACTGAGGGTTAAACTGAAGCGCTCGCACTAGTTATTTGTCTGGTAGTTGATCGCCTCGCGTGTTGTTCTGAAACATCGGTATTACTGTCCGCTTTCTCGCGTGAAGTTACCTCTTCATCATGAGTCACCTGATCTTTTTTCACGGCGCTCTGAAAGAACAACTCACCTTTCGAGGTCATGTATTTCCTACGGTTCCTAAGGTGTTTGGGTTGTGGCAGGGTAGTCACGGAACTTTGCCGTACCAATGCGAGTACGAGATAAGCTCGTTGTTCACTTGTAAAGACAAAACAAAAATATAAGACGTAGCTTGCTAAGTATTCACATCAAAATTTAAAAAGTGTTTTAAAAGTGTGAGATTGAAGTTTGCTACTCGTACTGGCACGTCTTTTTCGCCAAGTGCGCTAAGACCAGCATGGTCCTATAGGGCCGCCCAGTGCCCTTACTGCGCTACCTATGCTGAGTCTTCGCGGCCTTGTGTGTGCCAGATAGTGTCAGTTTCTATTCCAGAAGAGGGCAAATACGGGCTGGTTGGTACATGTTTTACGAATTGGAAAAACAGCGCAATCAAAGACGTCTCAATCTCGTCTTTGATTGCGCTGTTTTTCCAATTCGTAAAATCAGTTTCTATCTTTGTCACAGCGAAACTTAGTGCTGGCGTAAAATTTTTATCGTGGCGCAGTGACCTCTGGGAGGAACCAGCGCCTACCCCAGCCTTGTTCCAGCGAATTGCCCCTAACACCTGGGTTGTGAGGGCCGAACTTGCACTTTGACGACCAATACCGGTCATAACAACTGGCACACCGGCAGAATCTCAAAAGATGTCTTTATTATCAGTAACTTTGCCCAGTACCCGTGAACTCTGAAAGAGTGCGGTGAGCGGCAAGTTGGTTCCACGTTATGAAGACAATGAATAACTGCGCAGAAAGAACGGGACAAGAGAGAAGAACCACACGGGACAAAAGCAGGCTAACAACAGATTTATTGCACCAACACCTCCTTTCTTCAACAACAAAGCGCATGCGCACCAACCAATCATCTCGTCTAATCAAGAAACTCCAACTCCTTGCGGTACAGGTGTATAGAAGCCTCGCTAGCACGTTTGTCAGGCCGTAATCACGAAATTTTCAATGCTTCGATAATCTCTCTCTCGCTTCCGCTCGTTCTTGTCTCGTCCTTTTTGGGCAGTTATTTATCCTTTTCATTACTCGTAAAGTGTCTAAGTCTTCGCACGGAGGCTTAATCTATCGCACATATGCTCTTAATTCGCTGGCCAGAGGATCTTTTTTTCAGAAATTAAGAATAACAATGATATGTCTCCCTTCGGTGAGCATTTTCTGCAGTGTGGTGAATCACTAACACTGGTATCTGGGCTCATCTCTGTCGTGTCGTCGTTCTGTCCCTATTAGTTGGACACTGTTAACTATCTTTCTTTGACACGGTGGAAGGCAGTACGTACGGCATCATATGAGAACGGGGAGTTGTCAAAGCAAACATTCATGTGGCCATTGACTTCCATAGTTATTAAATTCTAGAGAACAAAGAATTTCATTCCTGAGCTTTTGTTCAAAAAAGTAATGCATTGATATTAAAGAATTAGTCCCGCTGCGTAAACGTATTTTTATAAAAAAAAAGATGTAGCTCGAGCAATTTTGCTCGCATAGAAGGATCTTCTATATTTTATACGGTATGTCCAGAAAAGCAAAGGCAGAATGCAATACAGCAATTGAATGTGAGCGTACAAAAACGGGTTGAGTATAAATTACCAAGTCTTCTTCTATATAATCATCAACCACTAAATGTTGTGGGAAATTATGGCAAATTGAACCAAGTTGTACAAATTATATTCCCGATTTTTTTAGGCACTAGAAGAAATGCTATGCGAAAAGGTTGCTTGACATTGACGGGGGAAGGAAGAAGGAAGAGAGGTTAACCAGAATGGCATTCCGGTTGACTACCCTAAATATTCGCGATAGAGGATTAGTCTTCACAACATAATCATCAGCCTTACTACACCCACTGCAGGGCAAAGGCCTCTTCCATGTCTCTCGATAAACCCTGTCCTTTGCCAGCTGCATCCACCCTTTGCCAGCAAACTTCTTAATCTCATCCGCCCACCTAACCTACTTCCGCCACCTGCTATGCTTACCTTCTCTTGGAATCCACTTCGTTACCCTTAAGGACTAGCGGTTATTCTGCCTTCGCACTACTTGCCTTGCCCAAGCCCATTTCTTCCCCTTTATTTTGACTAGGATATCATTAACCCGTGTTAATACCCTCACCCACTCGGCCCGCTTCCGGTCTGTTAACGTTACACCTATCATTTCTCTTTCCATGGCTTGCTGTGCTGTCCTTAACTTAAGCTGAACCCTTTTTGAGCCCGCACGTTTCTGCCCTTTTGGTGAGTACCGGTGAGATACAAATATTGTAGACTTTTAAGGGATATTGGTAAACTGCCATTCGGACCTGAGAGAACCTACCACATGTGCTCCCCCCGTTCTTATAACTCGCAACACTGAAAGAAAAAACCTTACTCACGTAGGTAACATTGCTTGCTTCTTGAACGCCCCTGTATTAAGCCAGTCGTTCCTTTCTTTCACAGCAAAGAGTTCACTCCGATAATGTTTTTTTTTCAGTCATTAAAAATGAACATATGAAGCATTTTTAGAAGGTCTAGAGCAGAACAGAAGAATGTAAGCAAGAAACATTTAAATAATCCTTTTTATTGCGCACATAAACTTGTACAATTTACTCCTCCAGGAAAACGTTTGGATTTTCAGCAAGCTACACGCCACAGTGCTTCCAGAAATATAATTGTGGCATACAGATCCTTCATGTCAGTTGGCAAAGTCTGCAAAGAAATCAAACGATAGCATAAATTACTACGATGAGTTTTGAACGCACGAGAAACGCTCTTGACCTCCAGTTGCATTGTTCGCACCTCACTGCCCTACTTCGTGAGGAATTGAAAATAATTTTCGTTGCTTAAAGCGCGCTGTTTAGTTTAAGCAGTACGAATACCTTTCTGATTGGCTTTAAGAAAGCGGCACATTAACTTTATACTAAAGTTATATTTCTGGAAATAAAATCAACATTACTATTATAAGAGAGTTTTCAATTATATACGTGAAGATACAATGATGCCGTACGGAATCTGAAAGCAAAATTCTAGCTTTTCTGGTTATTTTATTATAAAAACATTCTTCAGTTCACCAAACGATGCAATGCATGAAGGAGCTGGACACCGCAGCGGACACGGGACAGAGAAAGAAGACGACACAGGGCGGTGTGTCGTCCCGTGTCCCGTGTCCGCTGCGGTGTCTAGCTCCTTCATGTCTCACCAACTGGCCTACACATCTACCCTCCTAAGATGCAATGCATGCTTATCGCAACTCGCGCATATTTTAGATCGGAATCTAACGATGGCAGGCCCGTTAAGGAAAGAGAGATTACGGAATGATACACGGGCAGCTGACAGCGATCAGCCGGTGCTGACAGAGTGCATCAGTAAGGGCCGTATGCAATAGTGCCGAAAATAGTGCAATAGTTAGGAAACAAAGCCGAATGAACCGATGCGTGTTAAAGATAAGCAACTGCTTTCAGCAATTCAGTGTAGTACTGCTTGTGTAGCAACATATCATTGGTAGTAAAAGTAGTGTCTCTGTACTTTCCGACTTGACCGGCATGTAGAAAAGCGATAGGCAGAAGCGCTCACGTGTTTCCTGCATGGATGCATCATACGCAGCTGCACTGAAAACCATTTCCGAGCGCCTGCAAGAGAACGACGAACAGTGTACAATACATCCACTCACATTACTTCATTCGCTACTTCTGAAATTAACTGCGCCGTAAGCAAACGCAGGAAACATTAATTCGCTTTTTAAAATGGACGACCTTGATTTTGTGCGCAGCATGGTCTACTTGGATTGAAGCTGCATGTGGATTATGCAGGACACAACCCCGGGATGTTCCGCATTGAATAAAAAAATCTTATCTTTGGTAGCAATCCGGCTTTCAGAGCACAATGAATAGCGGTAGAAGAGAAAAATTTTGGTTGCTTCAGTGTTTTTTTTTTCATGTGATGATTTTCAAAATATATCCTTCATTGTTGGAGCTGGATACTCATTACCGTAAAGTAATGAATGCTGGCTGTCCTTATTTCTGGAGTGGCACTGAATGACCCATGGTTAATTTTACATTTGATCCTCAACCATCCTAAAGTCACCGAGGTAGCTCTAAGTGCACCGAGCCCGTGCTCTGTGGTAGAGCGGCGGCGCAAATGCAGTGAGTTGGTTTACATCCAGCCAAACTATCAGGAGGAACACGATTCTAATTCACTGATAGCGTCAGTTCGAGTTATCCTCCCGCGAGTCGTGCAATGTGGAGTAATGGTTGATCTAAAAGCGGACAATGTATGCTTGTTGAGATAGCACGCAGGATTTTCCCGCTCTCGGAGAAGTAATTTGAGGACATCAGTGTGAAGTCTGGTGGTAGCATAGAAGCCTGGGAATAATTACTCCCTTTTAAGTACTAAAGATCGGCCCTCGGCTTGTAAGGCGTACAAAAACCGCTAACTAAGAGCACATTCACAGCCGTTCGCGGACGTCGCCTGGCCGCTTTCAGACTATTGGTTACGCTCCTCGAGCACTAGAAATGTGAGGATCGAACACCCTTACAAAAATTTCTTTAGGCAGTCTATAGACTGACCATAGACTTCTCTGCATAAAGTCTATAGAGTCTCAATAGACAAACCTCAGAAAACAGTCTATAGGCACTACAATTTCTATAGGCAGTCTAGAGACCGTCTACAGATATATGGCCATACACTTTTAGTAGACTTTGGTCTGTAGACTGTCTATATACTATCAATAGACAAAAAGAAATATCTATAGAAATTCAGTAGAGTCTATAAGAAGTCTACAGACCGTCTATAGACCATTTGTAAGGGAACAACGAATCGCCCAAGCCATTTGCATAAAGACCACGGCTGCCATGTGTGAATGCGCCTTATCTCATACGTAAGGGATGATTTAACGCGCACCAACAATTGTGCACACAACTGTTCTTATCGCTTTGCCTCGCTCTCTACTTCACCGCGTGTGCACGGTATTGAACATGCGTCCTCTTTCCCAACTCTTTCCCAACACAACAATGCCCTGGGTACTGAGCCAAACCGGAGGCCCAAAATCTGTCTTGTCATCCTCAAAACACAGAAAACGACGTCCTAAGCTTCTTCGTTGCTCAGATCAATCACCTTCAGAAGTCGGGGCTGAATGAGCTCAGCCGCTGGTTATAACCGCTGGTTAAAACCAGTTATAGAGTCGCACAATTCCGTTGGCTTCACTGCGGTTGTTTCCTCAAGACAGTGCTGTGATTTCCGATACCCACTGAAAGCTACTTCGTGCTTACTTGGCCTCGCAACACATTTTTTTTTTCAATATAGGGTACACACTAACGTTAACTGGGACTTTAGTTAATAAAGTCAATGTAGAATGAAAGCTTGAGCGTAGAGTAAAAATAAGTGATACCTGCTACAATATGTCTTTTTTTACTAACACCCAACACCATATTCACGCCTTGTTTGCATCCAGGGAATGCAGTTATAACGATGAAAGGTGATAACTTACATAATTTTCGAGGGACGCATTCGTGGCACACCAATGTTTCGCGTTTTGAATTTTATTCATAAAAATTCAACGTATTTCTGCAATTACTATTAACGGAAAGGCTATATCTAACTAGTGTAACGACATGTAAGTAATATCTGGTTTACAATGATCCTTCACTGGCGTCAGATATATAGGCATTATTAGTCCAACGTGCAGGATTGCGATCGGCCCTGGTGCTTGAAGAAGTCTCGATGAATCAACTATGTGATTTTAAAAGTTGCATATAACGCAAGAGGACTTCTTCATATTTACTGTGCGCAGAAAAAAAAGAAGCGAAACACATATTGAAAATGTAGCACACCACGAAGCTGCGAGCTGAAGCTTTTCGGAGCCCTGTAGCTTACGTTTGAAGCGGCACTCCCCACCCTCTTCCTCCAAGATAAATCCGCCTACCTCGAGAAGGCAGCGCATAAAAACATGAAACACTAGAATTTTCAGACCACCACAACATAAAAAAACACATGATTAGCATTGAACCAATGATAACACTATATATATATTAGACAAAGCGACACTTTCAACTTTTTTTGTGACTAGCTTTCTTCTGGAACAATAATACCCGGGAGGAATTTTCTTCTGCGGTGCAAAAGTACCAGAACTGTTCATTATTCTGGGCATACCTGATGTTTCATTTTATATTGCAGGTACGTGTACCTGTTCACCGCTTCTCGCAAACTGCTGATTAAATTGATTACACCCCCATCCGTCAGGGGCCATTCGGGTGTAAACATGCAAGCACATGGAAGCGCTCCCTCACTGCTGATGAGAAATCCTTCTTGAGGTGACGTGACTTTTCTTTGCTACTATGTCACCTAGCGCTTCTTGTCTAATAGCGTTTTAGTGTCGCTACAAGTGGCATATTTCCTCGAAAAATTACAATCAATTAGTTAACCGCTCAATAAGTCAATCGCTCAATGAGTCAGTAGGTCTTAAATGTCAGTTCTTGCATACAAACGGGGGTAGCGAAGAAAATGCAGCGAGCTATAGACTGCGTGACAGGCCTCACCATCCATTTTTAAAAGTCAGCAACAGCCACGAGGCCGAAAGCGGACAAATAATAATTGAACTTAAATTAGGTAATTATTTTCGATAATTAAAATCAGTAATTAAAAATTATTGGTCAACTGTTTGGAAAAATCCCCCAAGGCGGATTATTTTTGTAAAAAGGGAGAAAATTACTCATCTGCATCAACCCAAGCTCAACCATACGGCTACAAAAGAAAGCTATACAGCTGCCACTGAAATTTCGTAGTTCAAGGAAAATTCCACCTGGTCGAGGGTTCGAAGCAGAGACCACCCTTCACCGAAGCAATCGCTCTACCAACTGAGATCACCAGGGCGGCTAGCAAATGCTAGGGCGAGGGCGAATTATTCGATAACTCGAAGTGGGAACGGTGTTTATAATGAAAAGTGATGAATATCTTGTCCCTCAACTCTGCGAATAACGTGTTACACTGTGGTAATAACACTCACCGATGTTGGGCACGGCGTCTCAGGAGTAAAAAAGCAAGTAAAGCTCCGATAACGGCCACAGCTGACACCGCCACAATGCTTGTCACAATAGGAGTCGTAGCGCTGGAACCTAGAAAATAAGCGAACAAAGAAAAGTTTCGCACGTGCATGCGATGCTTGGAAGACAGCTGCAAGCGCATGTAATCTTTGCGCTTTCACGGTATATACGAAAACCGCTTATACCTTCATCTCATAGGGTCGTAAAAAAATTACCCCGCGACATTATTATCATTTCCGGAAGAAGCAAATTTAGCATCGCTAGCAAAACTTTTTTAACAAAACACAGTACCTTACTAAGGGTGGCTTTCAGATTGTTGCACGAGCAACTTGACTCTTCTTATCACGGCTGAGCGGTGGGCCCAATCGAAACTCGTCAGGTGCCGTGTTTTAACCAAAGTTATGAAATTATTTAATATTGTCGGCAGCAATGAAATCATATTTACACAAAATACAACTTCATTTGAAGAGCGCAAGATCAGAAACAATCGCCAAGTATCGACAATGTCATCCTTACGAACATCGCAGATTTATTTTACCGAAAAGCAGCCCGCTGCAAGTGGCGCTCAAAAAGACAGAGGACATATTTCTACAGATTTTGTTCTTAGTAAACATGACATGCGGCTGTTTCTACCAATGTTGGCCAGGTTGATATTGGTCCCAGTGAAAAAATCTTGCATTACTTAGAAGACATCATTTTTGATCCCCCCATGCACGCACACACACACCAGATTGAAAGTCGTGACAGTTATACCAAAAATGACTTCGTGTTAACCATTTTGAAATAAATGATGGGATAGCGTTACAGGCACTGTGAGAGTAAATGAACATCATTAGGGTCACCCCACGTTTCAGCAGTAGGAAAAAACTGAGAAAAATACACCTTTATACGACTAGTTAGATGACAACCCCACCTTAATCCTCTCCCTCCTCCCTCTATTCTCTTCCTATTCTACTCACCCCCTACACCACAGCTCACTAGACACAGGAAATCAGATGGTTTTGAGTTAAACTTGCCTGCATGATGGACGGACTTGCATGCTCGCACGTGCAAGAGTAGCTACGGTATAACATGAAATCAGTGCGTGAGGCTTGCCCGGAGTATAAAAGAGATCACTGTATTATAAATATCCTAGGTATAACAAATTCCGCCGAGGTTTTGTTCTGTATTCACGAAGCTTAATCAGCGAGCGTTCAATATTAGAGAAGTTTTCCCGAGGCTGTCAAGCCTGACTTGGAAGATGAAACACGAGCGCCGTCGCTAAGCTTCAGCTTTGAAAAGAGAAAGACTTTAAACTGCCTGTCATGTTCTTTGCGTGGGAGTCAAGAAAGTTGCATGAGAGCCGTGCTATCTTAGGGGAAGATTTTTTACTGAGTTGTGTCCTGCTAATTCTGCTTTCACTCCCTGCGTTCTTTATTAAAACATGACCTTAAGAAATACTGGGGATAAGAGACTATCCTATGGTGGTCATATTACCTGTGACGGCCTCCTTGCCTCTTGCTGGCTTGGAGATCAGCTGGCAGCGCGTGCCCGCGTAGCCCTCAGAACAGTTACATACGGGGCTCCGTCCATAATAAGTCCATGTGCAGGAGCCTCCATTCAAGCACAGCCGGTCTGGGCATACTGGTGGGTAGGCGAGAAGGAAAAAGATATGTATTTTATTAACACCAACTAAAAAAGTTGTTCTGCTGCGTTTACTGGAACCAAGACAGATCTGACGAAACACTTCTAAGGTATTCAACATTTTCTATCTAAGATTTGCAGGTACCAACAAGTTTATTTATCGTTGTGTGCAGCCATTAAAAATAAGAACCGACTTCCATAGGAGCCCCGTGATCCGAGACATTATCCCCAAAATACGAGATCTGGGAAACGTTGTTAACAATCTATACCTAAGTGTGATCAAATGACTAGCTGGCTCCGCTTCCGGCTCCTTATCTACGTCACTGCATCACAGCACATGCGTTAGGACCGGCAGGTTACTGCACGATCAATGCTTCCTGGAATGATACGGCAAGATATGCTATGCCAAACAATAGCCTACGAAAAACGTGACCGCGGTTAAGCCGAAGATACGCGCTGCTTGCTGTTGCGTCAGCTATGCCGACTGCGTTAAATTAAGGTTCTTGCATTTTCCCCTCTTACCCGGCCCACATTTCGGAGCATAATCGTGTCTGCTTGGATTCGTGTATGCTGTTCTTATAGAGAAAGTTTAAGTTGTTCAAAACATGGCGGCCAACACTGAACCAGCAACTAAAGCCTGACAACTGTGTGTTTTATGTCTGAACATCAGGTTACTGCCAAAGCCATCTCACTACGAAATCAGTCCTGGTTGGATAAGAATTTGCAGCCTAAAGACAAGGTGATAAAACTCGAAACTGCCGTGCGAACCATTCTTTAAGATACTTTAGTTTTTACTCTTCAGGTGTAGCTGAAAGGACCTGTCAAGAAGTTTTTATACTGAGGCTCAGACTGCAAAACTCCGCTCTACAGTGCTTGCTCCCAGGCTCGTCTCGCAATTGAACTGAAGAGCAAAATAAAAAAAAAGAATGATTGCCTCATAATACTAAGTTTTAAAAAGAAGTGATCTACGCAACATGTGGCTCCGGCTGTTAACTGTCAGTACATTACTGCGCACAAGCGCGCTTAGTGACTTCCTATGAGCTCCGATTCGCCCTTGAGATTCGAGGGCGCAGAAAGAGCGCTAAATTCTACTCCCCCCGCTTGGCCGTTTCGAAACGCACTCCGACAATGGTGAGGACGGCAAGGATACAAGATCATCCTAAAGGGCACCAGGCTGGCATGGCTCAAAATATGGCACCAGATTGACGATTGAGGAATCCGAGCAGCCTTTCAAGAGTTCAACCGTGCTTGTAATACCACACTGAATCACATAAAGAGCGCACGTTTCGTTCTTCTAAAATCTGTCAGAACTAAGGGAGTGCGTTCAATGCGCGTGGTTAAAGATTCGGCGCAAATTTTGAAGCGGGTTAACAGGGACAAAAAGTAGGGTACGGAATGAAGGATTCACGCGGCACGAGTCACCTTATATATATATATATATATATATATATATATATATATATATATATATATATATATATATATATATATATATATATATATATATATATATATATATATATATATAAACAAAACGAAACGAACTCTTCAGTGCGATTTTCGGGCGAGAAAGCATAGACAAATACTTTCCTCTTCAACATGAAATTATAACTTGCTTCGTGGTCCCTAATGTTGTCCAAACAGAGCAGAACAAAACATAACTCTAGCACAGCTCACTGCATTCAGGCGAAGCCAAATCGCAACAAGTGCCTTCAACAGATGACACTTTAGAGAATTGTGTAGTATTACCTAGTTGTTTTGCTGAAAATGCAAAGTACATTTAGTACGCGATTGAAAAAAAAAATGCACTTCTCGAAATCCAAAATGGGGGGTTCATTGTTTATGTAAGCGCGTTCATTGCGTGAGTAAATACGGTACGCCGAAATGCAGGAAGCCGTTGGGGATAACTGTTACGCTACTTCGTGCATATCGTGCTCTGTAGCAACATCCCGGATATCAGTTATTTTTATGTTTTTTGAACAGCTCGGCCTAACGAGCAGTGTGTGCCTTCCAGCATGGCTATACTCCGTTTCCTACATCACGTGCAACGCCGTCAAAGCTAGCACTGTTTTTCGCTTTTTCAAAAAGTAGTGCGTACTTTGTGGCGAGCGAAAGATGGTAAATGTTTTGCCTCCAGGCTTGTTACATGATATATTTTTCATGAGCTTGATTAAGTCGGCTCTTGTTGCTGACAGCACGCTGCCGCTTCATCGGGCCTGAGACCACCCGGCCGCCACAAAACGAGAACGGAGAACCACGCCTTCCTTCATTTTGCAATGCGGGCTGCTTCTGTACCACTCACAGCGTTGCGCATGATGTATGAAACGCGGTTTAGCTAAGGGGCATTCAAGATTAGATCATGCATTGAATGCTTGGTCACCATCTCATTTATTTTGTTTTATTTGTGTAGTTTAAACTCCCAAAGCGACTCGGGCTATGAGGGAAGCCGTAGTGAAGTGCTCCGTATATTATGGACCACCTGGGATTCTTTATAACGCAATGACATTGCACAGTCTACAGGTCACTGAGATTCTACCTGCATCGAAATGCGACCGCCGCGACCGGGATCGAACCCACGTCGTTAGGATCGACAGCCCAGCCACTCGTCGACATGTTCGATTTACCTAGTATTTCAAATTTCACTGGCTGACGAGTGGCAAAAAAAGATCTGAAAGATCTGCAATTGTTTTTGCGCAGAAATAAATATCTCGAAATCACTAGAACGTGGGCACCTGCATTTACGAGCGTTATTATTTTCGCGAATTTTATTTACAGGTAAGAAAAAAATACTGCGAAGGCCGCGGAGCTCGCCCAAGTATATTTGTCGGTTTCGAAATATTGTTCCCCTTTTACTGAAATTTTGCGAACTTATCACGGGGAAAGTTCGTGTGCTGACTTCCGAGGTCTTTATCTCAAACGGGAAATAAGCTGTAAGAGCAAATATTTAATGGTCCATTCTTGACGATCATATTACGGCCCAAAATAAAATTCATCGACATCTTTGCACGGAAAAAAATTTTATGCAACTTTCGAGAAAACGCATAAGCCCAAGCACATCGAAAAGCGGTTAAAAAGAAATATTTGCGGCAATTTGGACCACAGTTCAAATATTACATATCATATACATACTATATTCACCCAAGATTTTCTGCAATTTTTTTAAAATATACTTTTTTAATTAGAAGCGCATTCTTTTTTCAGCACAGCTTTGTCAGCTGTGCAGCACATCAGAGCGCAGTTAAAACGTGATAACTTATTGGCTGGTTAACTAATAATGAATATTTAACTTTTTTATTATAACTGTTAATCTTATCGGGAGGTGGGTAGCCCTCCGTAAGTAATATGTTTATCAGTTTACAAAATAACGATAACGCAGTTACCCTCGGCGCTGTGGACAAACATATTTTGGCCATTTCTGCGTGTTACGTGCGCTTTAGGGGTTGCTTTACCAACAAGATTTTCGGAAGCGCAAGCATTTTGGCGCAGTGTAGGCAAAATTTGTTGCGCCACATCATCGAGGATAACTTCATTCCCAAATTTCTAAAATCTAACGGTATGCTACACAACTCTCAATAAATAAGGGGACTAACTGTTAAGAAAGTTCAATAATAATTAACAAGCCTACTAGTCAGCACCTCTAGACCGCTGCTGAAAAAGCGTTCTTTTAACTCAAAAAGCCTATTTTTGAAAACTGTAGAACATACGAGGTTACGCAACTGGTATATTTATTTGTATATATGATTTAAAAACACAGACGCATAATTTTGCTGCTGTACTAGACGCCGCACATCTGAATAGACCATCAGTTATGAATAAATTAAAATGTCTAGCAAGGACATGCATTGAAATTTTTAGACGGCATTTTCCATTATTCTAGGGTGCGGCTAGTTATAAATGTGATAGGATTGATGTTGCCGTTTTGCAAAAAAACACTCGGCTTCTCTGTAACGAAATTCCCTGATTGATGGAGAGGGTAGTGACGTGAGCGGCATCGGCAAATTAGAAACTCTGATGAGTAGAATGTTCGACTACATTTCATTGCATTATCATGTGGGAGTATACTAACGTGACTTACTCTTCAACATTATTCCACCCACAAATCCCCACAAATCTCCCCACTACTCCACCTCAATGCACACAATAGTGCGTTTTAATCCATGCAACAAGCAATCTTAATCCGTTTTCAGGGGTCGGCCTACTTCGAAAATTTTAGGGGCCTTCGGATATATTTGCGGTGGGCGAACTTCAAAGTCTATCGCATTTTCTCTTTTTAACCTTGTGGTTATGAAGGCGTCATATTTTTCTTATGCAACTTTCACTGCCATTTTTAAGCTCAAAATTCTGTATTTTAACACACGAATCTTCCTGTTAAATACGAATGTATTCAGCCTTCAAAACTAATATTCTACAACCACAAATACTGCACTTCGCGCTGTCTGAAATCTTATCACCTAAATACTTTAAAATTCATTGACATATCTTTAACGTATATGTCATTTAAAAACAGCAGTGAAGAACATAGGTTTTGAAAGAAAAATATAGAAGGAATTTGCAATGTTTACGCTTATATTTTCGGAGCCTTTTCACGATTGAGCGGGCCTTTCTTTGGTCTGCTCAGTCCAAGCGTCCAAGAACATTCCTAATTAAAGGGCAACAGTTGGCGTACCCAAATTTTTAAATATCTTATTTAACAGGCAGCCGGAAGTAAATGTATTAATAAATCACAAATGGCAGATTGCGAGTCTGCGATCTGCGTTACACTAACGTCACAGCGCAGTGAAAATGCTAAAAATTCCTTTGCAAGAGCTGTATGGGATCCTATGACATATGGGATCCTTACAGACAAACTTTGGAACAAGGAGGCACGAGAAGGTGCATGTAATTAATATCAACATTGAGTGTAGGACATTCGGAAAATGACGTTGACGATACTTTAGAACTTTTTCAGAGTTGAACAGCACCGTCCCTATTAAGGTCATTATTATTTTCGCAAAAAAGTGGGCTAGCAATTAATAATGATTTATAATATCAAACTCAGGCTTAATGAGTTCCTGCAAGTCAGTGCTTTGAAATATTTTCTGCGCGGAGTTAAATCCAACTCTCGTTGCAAAAGAAAAATTTATTTACCCACCACCACACAGGAACTCATCCGCACCGCCGAAGCAGTCATCCTGTCCGTCGCAGAGAAGAGAACGCGGAAGGCACGAAGGGGATGTTTCGCCAGCGCAGAAAAATTCGTTTTCCTGGCACTTGTCGGCGCTTCCTGTGTACAGAACATTAAACGATATGAAGATTAAAAACAGATTCACAACGGTGTGGTTATTTTTAATCTTACAGCAGCAGTTTTTGATTCCTACTGAACAACAGCAGCCAGCAAATGTCAGTCGTGCTTTTTCCAAGCAAATGTCGAAGACCTCCAGTCTCTCCTTAAAACTATGAACTATAGCGGCATGCGTTTAAACTTGCAGTGCTCCAGTAAAAATGTAAGAGCCTCTGAATGCAGTTTCAATTATACTGCTTGAAATTAATACCTGGCATAGATGTATGAAAAATGGACACAGTGCCTATCAACACGCTTTTAAAGTTGAAACAAAAAAATAAGGCATCCTAGTCCTAATTTAAAAAAAAATGTGCAAACAAAGTGATTTTGTGTTTATGCGTGCCCCTCAAGAAGCTGTCATGGTTGCTTCAATAAAACGAACTTTCAACAGAACTATTGGTGCACTTGTGCTGTTCGGGGCAGAACTCCCCGGGACGCGCAAAAAGTGATCTCGGTACACAGGTCCCAAGCCTGCCAGGGACCACCTCAAGTCCCAGAGGGGAACTATCAGACTGTGGAATGTGGTTTCGAGGCACCGGCTAATGACAAAAACTTTTTTTTATTTGTTGCTCAGGCGTCCTGAAGGTTTTCGCGCACTCGAAGGGCAGCGTATACGCGCGAAGAAATTTTAAGAAAAATCTATCAAAAAAATAACCCTCCATCTCCAAGTGACCTGACATATTCAAAGTTTTCGCAAGAATCCAAAAATGATTAGCGGCCGTGTCTGTAACAGTGCTGTCTCGGGTAAGAAAACGCTGCAAATCGTCAAGAGACTCGGAAGAAGGCAAGATCTTGCAGCAACCATAGCTACTGAAAGTCTGCCCTACCCTTATGCATACACTTATTTTAGGCATGCTTTTAACGCGGCGGTACCTTCATGTGACTGGTTGTGCACGTTCAACAAGCACTGCTTCGAGCCGCAGCCGTGAAACCATGATCCCATTTTCGCATATAAACAGAAAGATGTTGTCTCAAAAAAGATGGCACGTACCCACGGTGTGGGATTGCAAGAACCAGAGGAAAAAAAGAAGACAGAAAAGTCAAGTAAGTTATACTAAAAGGCAATCAATAGATGCTCCTGAGCGCTGGCCATTCACTTGGCTGGGGTCGCTGCTGATGGTAACATCTTCCCCTCCCCCTTCCCGGTTAATTGTTTTTCTCTCAAATAATCCTTTTCGGCACTAGACCCGTTTAACTTATTTTATGATCGGCTTTTTTCTACCCGCGATACAATAGTGGTGCAGGCAACGTATTCTCCTTACCTAAAGCTAATATCTGCAACTTTAATTCGTGCGAAATGCGGATATTACCAACTTCCGTGCCATTTTTTTTTTGTTACACTAAGCTATTATCAGCGAATATAATACTGCAGAATTCGCCGAGGCTTGGCAATTTGTGCATGTAGTGCTGCTATGAGTACCCTGCTAAGCAGCACTGGCCTCGACCCGTGGCTTCGATCCGGCATGTTGGTAATGTCTTTTTATACAGCCCAATTTTTTTTTGCGGCATCATTATACAATAATGACAGCTCACGCACTCTTGAAAACCATCAGACCTATTTTGAAGCAGCTTGTAGTGACTTCCTCAAGATGGTAGATATTGCATGATAAGGCAAGAGACCCCGATACTTATCGCTGCTGATGGGTTAATCAAAATAAATTTTATTAGAAAACAAACTTTTCTTCGTATTCGAACATTAAACAAAGAACTCAAAACATTATCTATATAAGGCCCTAAGCCTACTTCGAAGCCGTCATAAACTTATGAAAACTGGTGCCAAGTTATCGAAAGCAGCGCTTGTATCATTAATGCTAGTTTCTCCCTGAAGAGCATTGTTTCTGGGAAATGCGTAGCAGGTTTTCGGCTGCGACCTGCTAGAGAAGAGGAGACATCTATTGTGGAGAAATCCGTTCATAAATTTATGGGGTAGACGGGAAAATCTGGAGGGACACCTAAACTCCGCCCTTAAGCGATAGAGTTAGTGGGTCCCGTCAATGGCCCCTCTTGCCCACGCAGACACGGACACTTTTCCACACTAGGTGAAAAACCGCATGTCGTACGTGTAAAGCACAGCTTTAACCAAGCCGTACACACTTGCCTGCGAGGACTAGGGGAAGAGTGTCTCACTCGCAACCCAAGGATGAGGGGATCAATTCGTAATTACCCCAAGTATCTTTCAGCACTAATAATTTATATTATATACTTGCATGTCGTGATGACATTTCAGTCATAGTGAGACCTTCTAATCAGCAGTTTTTTAATGTTTTTAATAGCTTTTAATTCTACAGCTCCACGCGTGGCGTCACGACCGACTAAATAAATCCGGCTTTTCCACACACACTAGCGACGATGGACACGTCGGGTTCTAAGCTGAGCGGGACCTTTCACGCTGTGGCGTTAAAAGCAGATGCACGACAATTTGCGCCTGCCTGCGACTAGCGTTCATGAAAGCGAGCATAAGTTTCAAGCATGAGTCTTTTCTTTGTCGATGGCAGTTGGTATTCGCAGCGCCGTCTGTCGTCGTTGCAATCGATATAATAAGTTAAATAACGTTAAACTTGTGCTTATTTCCAAGCACCTTGCAGATGGCCCACTTAGCATGTGTTGTATGAAGTACGTATGTGTTTTAATTTTTAATTATTTTGTAACTCCTCCTTTTTTCTTATGTGATCCAGTTTAGTTTCAGTCCAGCTTTCCACTGGTAGTTTAGTTAACTTACAGTGCGATTTATATTTCCTCACAGATGCTATGCTATTTACAGTCAGGTGAATCAAGGCCTACGCATATTATTGGCCTAAATTAGTCGAATATTATTGCTTCGGTCGCTGTAAACAGCCATCTCTAAGCGTTTTGAAGTAAGACGCATTGCTCGTTCATTAACCGCTCGCTGTAGTCGGAAATCTCCAGAGTAAAAGCAGCTCCTATATTCGCTTGGTTCACAAAGCTGAATGAAGCGAGCGCACCTGAACGCAACGATCAAAATTTATTGTCCCTTGCAGTCTCCTGAAAAGAAATACCCGCGACAACCCAGGCACTGCACGAAGGCTATACAGTCACCCTGCCGGAACACATAGCCGGGCGTCATACTAAATATCTCACTGCACTTAATAGGCGCATGATAACCCAAGTGTGATAACCAAATTTGTACAATTGATACTACGGAGTTCCTTTAAAGTCCAATACTGTCTGATTGCTGGTGCTTGATTTTGTGTCAGAGTTGTTAATATGCGAACTTATTGGCTGTCATCAAGGCAGCGTCTTCTACGGCAATAAGCTGCTGAGCGTGAGGACGGAAGCGGACGCCTTCGCCTTCAGACTTGCACGGCGTTCGCCTACTGAACAAAATAGCGGCCGCGACGGCCATGTTACTTTTAAGGTGAAGCACAACAGACACCCGAGTGCTTTGCGATGTACCTAAGTGAGCGTTAAAGTATCCCAGGGGGAAGATTTTCAACAACCCTCTGATACATCTCTTTCTGCCTTTGTTTCGCTCCCTGCTTCGTACGTTCCCTCTTGATTCATTTGAGGAGTGCAGAGAGTCGGAAAAGTACTGTGCATTTTACACAACTAAATCTTCTCATGCATCTCCCTCTTGCCAGAAACCGGGTGTTATCGCGCGAACACAAACGCGCCCTCTGGCTTTCATCGCCAATAATGCGGTCTGTATAAAAACAACGAAAAACTAAAATAAATGTACCGTTCTTAAGATTCCGCGTGAGCAGAGCAAACCTTGAACTAGCATTGGTAAAAATGGCAAAAAAGCGCCGGGTAATTTTCTGTGCTCATTTGTGCTTTTCTATGCACTCGTTCTCCTTTACAGCATGATCGACACTCTTTGTTCGAAGCACTTTCGCGTTAGAAACCTCTGTCATGAAAAACAATGTCTTTTTCTTGGCCGACGCTTACGTACCGCAGTTTTCGTCCAGTCCGTTGGGACAGTCCTGCACGCCGTCGCACTGAAGCACCGCTGGGATGCAGGTCGCCCCGTCACGGCAGCTGAACTGGCCGCGGGAACACTCCACCGAGGGCTTCGGCGTTAAGGGACTGGGAGCCGTACTGGTCGCCGCTGAAGTAGTAGCGTCTTCTGACGGGGATGTACGCCATTCTGGTGCCAGCCAGGAAAGTGCGTTAGCAAACTTCGAAAACATTGCAGGAGCAAGCTTTGTAAGCAACGAAGAAAGCAAAAATAAATACAGCAATCACAATAGCATTGTTGGCTGTTGTGGCAGAACATGAAGCATTTTGTGCGATCTGGAAGGCGGAATGGTGCCAAGCATTCTACTTTCCAATACTAGAAACCGCATTCCCCCAGAGTGTATCTTTTTAACCTAGAAAGCAACTAAGCACCGTTATCTAACTATTTCTTTGGCGGTCCAGTTCCAGTTCTTTACGTACAGGCGAGAATCGCGTGGAGCTCCCACAATAAGCGTTTTTTTTTTTGGCCTTCGAGGCATAACGGGCAACTAATGTGAAATGAATGCGATTGGACAATAAGCATCTTAGAGCAGTGCTACTGGATACGGCAGAGGCCCAGGCTATAGAAATGAACTCTGTTACCTGAAGTGTGTTGGATGCTGTCCACGGCCATCGCTCCGTTAGTTCCTTCACCTCGAGTGACTTCCACTGCCAACCGGCAGTTTTTACCGCGCTTGAGCGGCACGTCCAACGCTGTCCATTTCGACACTTCGTCTAACTCCCGAGAATACTGCGTTTCGCCTTCCACCGAGGCGCCGCGCCCGTAGCACACCACGGACAGTTTTGCGGCTACGATGTCTGTAGAATGTAAAAGAAGAGCGGGGAACACTAATAGCTTACTGAGTAGCTTTAATTGGTAATTAATTACTAGACAAGTCAGCTTCGAGGAAGCGCAGCTCTAACATGTTTTGTTGCACGACGAAGCATGAGCACTCCACCTTTCTTTTCAACTATGCCGGGTGTTCCACATATGATGTTCTGCTGTTTCGAAAAATTGCCTTTTTGAGTCAAGGCGGGCTCTTCTCGTTATAGCATTTTCAGAAATATATCTTATCAAAATAGAGCTAAAACATGCTGATGCTGCTTGACTAATATTCAATAGTTAAGTTTTCAACTATTACAGTTAGTCTCCTTGTATATTGAGAGGCGTGTAGCCAAACCACATTTTGGCTATTTCGACCAGTTACGGGCACTGGAAGGGATGGTTTGCCTGCAAGCTTTCGTAAGCGCATGTATTTTGGCACAATGTAGGAAATATTCGTTGGGCCACAGCTCCGAGGGTAACTTCGTTTCCCGAACTCTTTTAACTGATATAACTGATATATATATATATATATATATATATATATATATATATATATATATATATATATATATATATATATATATATATATATATATATATATATATATATATATATCACCTACGGTAGGCTGTATGCCTCCCAATAAATAAGTAGCCGCTCAGTAATAGTTAAAAATTAACTATTCAGTATTATTCGCTAACCAACCGGCCTCTGAGCGCGTCATAGCTATATTCTGATGCCGAAAAAAAATCGCCATTTTAAAATTTGCAGAACATCTTAGACGAAGCACCCCGTATAAGCACACCACACTTCGACGCAATCTCGACTCCACTTGATTCCACAGCTGCTAGCATTATTGGTCATTGTAACTTAAAGGCGCCAAAAACCACATTACAATGATCAGTTACCCTCTAGCCCAACAAGTTCTCTGAAGCATCAGTGGTATACCGGAATGCGCACACAATCAATGTACAAACTATCACAAAGATCAGATGTGAATCAAAGTTTGTCAAGCAATCTGTTTGCTCAAACCAGCACTGCCTTTTAGTCTTGATATATTGCTCATGACCTGTCCAGCTGTGCATTCAACAGGCAGTACGGTCTTTGCGGTACTATTACAGCAGCTGCAATACAGTAACTCCAGGGACAACAGTGCTCTACTGTGAGCAAATACGCGTAAATAAGGCTTCTGTAAATTTATTTCTCACACTTTCTGAGGTGAGGATATCTGAAACTGCAAATATTGAAACACGGCATAACTGTAAGAATGGATACCGGTCCTGTCAACGGCGTTCAGTATTTAATTGGCAAACCTGAGGCAGTAGCTGTTAGGCGCACGTTGGAGTGGCCTGCTCCTGACTAATTTCCACACTCAAAGCTATTTAGGAACGTGCATTGTTAGAAACTATTTGTTCATGCAAATCAATTTGCCTAGGTAGAAACGTACTCCTATAAGGGCATTCTGCTGCAGCCAATAATTAATTCCCTGCAATAAAATTATTCCTGCATCATAACATATAAGTAACTCTTAAATCAACTCCTCTCTTGATAGAAGGGCGCAAATCACAGTACTGGCATAAACGATTCAAACGCCTACTTGCGAATAATGCGACCGTCTGGAAAATACATTGTTTCAAATTGCGTCGTTACCAATTTGGCATTGCTCAAAAAAAAACGCATTGTCAAATGGCGAAATGATTTTCAACAAGCGACTGTGTTGTCAGAGTGTAACAGTTTCTTGAATTTTTTACTCTCAAAACAATAAAAATGTCCACACTGCAACAGAAGCTTCCTGTCGAAGCTTCTTGTTACATTATACCTCCAGCGCCACTCGACATATATCAGGGCTTCCAGTGCTCACAGCGCATATTTGTGAAGCTATCCCTTTCTTAACAGAAAAGAAATGATACTAAACCATCATTTGGAGTAAGACCACCTCCCACTGGGTTATTTAGAGTACTGATTTACGGTACAATACTGAGAGTACTTGAAATAAATAAATTCCCATCCTTCTAGGCCTAGTTATAGGCGTGTCGCAATGTGTTAACTCAACGGCTGCTTCTCTGCTGTTGAGGACAACAGCACATACGGGTTTTCACGAGGTAATTTCTCGTCCACTCTTAAAAGTGCGCTAAAAAGTAACTGAAAGCTTCGTTCC
This sequence comes from Amblyomma americanum, assembly GCF_052857255.1. NCBI lineage: Eukaryota > Metazoa > Arthropoda > Arachnida > Ixodida > Ixodidae > Amblyomma > Amblyomma americanum. The sequence continues at coordinate 106,193,518 of NC_135500.1, forward strand.
CGTTGCCAGCTCTCTCACTTTCGAGAAAATTCTCCTGACAATAGGACCTTACAGGAGTCTTTTTTTTTTCTTCTAGGTATCTAAGAACTAGTATTCCCATCATACCTTGTAGCTAAAGACCCAAGCCTTATTGCGTTATCAATAGTTATAGTACTGAACGTAATTACCTTATCAAATCGCAAGTGGATGCGAACTCACGATGCTTTTCACGTTTTTAGACCTCGACGAAATTTCTCCCCTCCATGCCGTTCTTTGTTTTGATGCATTATGTCTTGGAAACATATTTTAGTGATTATTATTGTGATATCACCTCGCATCTTCACGTATTGATTTCTCTGCGCGTTCCTCTCTCGCCTAGGGTGATGTAGTAGGCTGGAGTGACGTTCCCACAGCGGACCTCTCCGTATTTCTTGGCATAAAACCTTTACCTGCCGGTAATAATGGAAACAATTGCTGGTGTTTATTCACAGCCTAAAGCACTTAGCTCAAGCGTAGCAGGAGATGTGATATTCTAATTCGTTACTGCTGAATGTGCGCACATCAACAGGGACGCTACTAATTGATCTGAGCCCATGATGGCCTTAATGCACATATGTCTAGTGTCCAATATGTAGAACACCGCATTTTTGAACAACAACTGAAACATTTAGTGCATATAAGCTTCTTGCCGCCATCTTACGTTCAAGAGGCTCTAAATGTTTCCCGTGGAAGCTTCGAGTTGTGTGCGCTCAATTTTGTGCACTGTGTGCGTCCCGAAAGAGTTTCCACTCTTCTCTGGAAGTAGTGAGTACATTCGACCGCATCGACTGCGTTGCGGTTGCGCAAGAAAAACAAGCAAAACTCGAATATTGTGAATAAAAGGACCACAAAGCGTGATTATAAATATGGCATTAGAGCCCACGACAAATTTCTCAAGCTTTACCACATGTAATAGGTAGTGCATTTGCCAGGTGCCCTACAAATAAGACAGCGCAAAAGCCGATGCTGGGAAAACGATTTTCATGACTAAAAGCTTTATTATCAATTCTGTGAAATAAACATTTCATATATGAAATATTTTAAAAAATATAATCCGCTGAAGTTGAGGCGTATATCTTTAAGAATTTCTCGGTTTGCGCTGTCGGTAGTTGGAATAACGTGACTGAGTGGTGCCAAAATGAGCAAATATAACATTTCAATCCTCGCAGCGGTACTGTTCATGCAATCGCACTCCTCATTGGTCAAGTTCAATCACGAGCACAGTTTACCTACAAGGGCAATAATAGTTTTTTTTTTAATCAATGATTATAATTTGAACGAATGAGTGCGAGGAATGGCGTTTCGCCCACTCGCACGATCTGCAGCCTTTCTTGTTGTCGCTTAAAATAAGCCCTACACAAAGAAAGATTTTTCGATTGTCAAGGACCGCACGAAATTCCGAAAGATCGGCTTCAGTGACAGATCGTGACGAGTAGCTTCTCACAGTGGTGCAACGGATTTCTTCAATCGTTACACTTTTATTAACCGTGACAAATCAGACGGAGTCAACTCACCTGGCCCGTTCCTAAAGTACTGGACGACAATCTTCATCTTGTCATCTGTGATATCAAATGGGGAACTCAATAGACCCACTGTCTTCGCCAGAAGGGTCTTCGGAACCAGCCGGTCGGTTTTTCTGCCTGCTGTCAGGTCGAGGTATGCAAACGACGATGATTGGTCTGCACAGCAGAATGTGGACTCAGACACAGATCACCCCTTTCAAGGCTGCACTTGTCTCACGCGTTTCCCGCACACCGCAAGAGCATCAAGCCCTGCACACTCTCTTTAGCGCCCATAGTGTTTCAAAAGTTAACTTTGCATTGTTCCAACCCTTTCCCAGTTTTCTACGTTACACATTAAACTCAAATGGTTTAAAGTGAAGTTACTGATATCTGAGATAATTAAGTCAAGAAGAAAAATTCGCAGTTTTAGAGCTGCAGTAACTGGTACAGGACACTGTTGTGTTGTCCTTAGCATAGGCATTCGCCCTGCAGTGGATGTTCTTAGGCTGATGGTTTTTATTATAATAATGCTGCCTACGACATCAGCACCTGATGTCCAAGTAAATGTATAATTCTTCCCAAGATAGTTTGTTTCGTTGCGCACCATAACGGACTGAGTTGCACTGTACTAAAAGGACCCGTCCGGAAAGGATGTACGCGGCGCTCCTGAGCAGGCTAGTGCAATATTTGCAGAATACATTCTTCGAACTTTCTTTGTCTAAAAAAAGGACAACCAACGCAACTTCCTTACGAAAAACTATTGCGGCCCTCATAAATCTTCTTTGTGTTCGAGCAGTGTTCGGCGTGCACGGTTGACTTCATTGGGAAAAGGGGCTAGCGGGACATGCATCAAACCTCTGGTGTGGCATCGATGAGCTCATGTAAGATTAAGGAATGCCTAGTTTTTCGGCCTAACGGTTCGACAGTGGCTCAGGGGTAAAGCTTGCTTACTGATTTCCGACACTGGGTCAGAGAACTGAAGGTGCTGTAGGACCATCACCATATTTGAAAGAACACTATTCAGAACCTGTAACTAGAGAAGTTCAGCCAGGAAAATAAGTTCCAGTGGCTGTCAGTCTACATTTTTCTTCGCTTTTAACCAGAAATCTGCACCAGTTCCACGTGCTTACAGTGCGCAGAATACCGCTTGCATGAACAACAAAGCGCGCTGTCTTATGTTGCTAATGGCGCGTTTTGGCTACTTACGTAACGTTACTGATTACATTATCTTCAACTGGAAGCCTTTTATCTTACATTATTCAAATATTGCTTGATTATGCTGGTCTCAAAGCTACACATTGAGAGAAGCTACGAAAAATTGGTATTGATTATGCGTGAGCAGTCTCAACAAACTCATTAAGTGTCAAAGTGGACATCATGAAAAAGAAGAGTACCGTCGGAAGTGGCCCCGAAAAGTTCCCGCTAAATTGGTCTCACTTAAAGTGTTCGTTTATTCAGTGGCTCCTAAGTCGACTAAGCGCCTTTCGTTTCGCTGTACTTGCATCGCCATGGATTGAGCCGTTTCAAGCTTTTTTATACCTGTAGGAATTGGAACATTGGGCTTGAGACTGGGATTTTCGAGACGACCTTTGCCGACAAGCCAGCGGAATTCGTCTGTAAATTTGTTGATGTAGCCGCAAAAGCCGTCAGTGAAGTTGCACTCGACAAGGTGGACGCATGGCTGAAGTCGTAGTGACACGTCGTCCACAGCCAAAGAACGGTAATCTTCGACAGGAAGTACAGCTCGGAACACGACCTGTGTGAGACAATGCCAAAGAAAAGAAGGCAGGGGGTAGAAGGCAACAGGAGCTCATAATCAGTGGATCTTCGAAGCACGATGTAAGAATGCAGCCTACCTTGACAGATATCATCGAGCACGAACGTTTCCATCTGTTGAGCTTCTTTTTGCAGATCGCTTATAAAATTCAGTACCTGAGTGGTATCCATGAAGTTATACTGACGGCCGTTAACTAGGACAAACGATGTCACAAATTGATGGGAACTGTAATTACTGCAAAGACGTTTGCAGTAATTTAGAAGAACTCCAATTTGGGCTAAATTCTGCATAGTACTTGAGACAGGATACAATAGCTCCTACAAAGACACACACAACGAAAGAACGATGCAGGCCAAGCGCTAACTTCATCTAACTTCATTCGCTGCGAAGCCAGCAAATATAAGGAAAACCACGGCATGCGCTGAACCAAGGCCAAACAAAATCCACCAAACCGTTCAAGATATGATAACACGGTCTTAAAAGGGGTCACAAATGTATTGCTAACACAATTTTTCCTCTCTTCTGTGGAAGAGTTCCAAAACCTCCGGTACCTTAGCATGTTGCTCCTGCCCGGAATCTTTATCTTACAAAACCGTGGTTCACACTTTCCGAAGTGCAAGCATTTTTTTCAGTGGCGAATGTCCTGACACATATCACATTCTGCACAGTGGTCTAAAATGTGCGCGCCTCCTACTTCTTTTAGTTACCGCAAGTGTCCAGCTGCACATTCATTCACGCAACGCCTCGTTTGGACCCCATATGCCTTCCCGAAATTAAGTACTATCTGATGCACCACACGGGTGGAGAACTTCGCAAACGGCTTGCCATGTTTTGTTTTTTTTTTCAATTGCAACCGCTCTTCGTATCCTCGCTCACAATGCGTGCGCAGAGCTGTGCAGGCTGTCATGGAGCCGAAAACACGACTGGCACGCCATGCCTATTCGCCACCTTCTTAACATTTTGGCCGACACTGTGAACATACAGAACGACTTCTGTTTCCTCAACTTGATTTGTTTGCTCACAAGGCTTTAGAAACACGGCACCTTCCATTTTTCGTAGGAGGGCTTCAGCACCAACTGTGATGACCGAGCATGAGAACCCTGCCGACCCCAACCGTTCTACTTGCTTGTCAAAGCTCGCCTGCATAACAAGGTGACACGATTTCATTAGAGCAAACTCCAGGCAAAGGCTAGCAAAGGCACGTTTTAGTGTTTTTGAATGAGCCGAATTGTAAGGTGACAGCTCCTTCCGTGTTCGCAGTGCATACTGCCAATATACATGACCTTCGCCCTCGGTAACATTAAGAGCTAAAAACTGCGCTCCCTCAAGGGAGTTCATGCGTATCGTGCGTTCACTTGTCCGGCGTCGTTTTTTCGTTGTGTTTGTCTTTGTAGGCGCTATTGTTTCTTGCCTCAAGTGCAACAAAGTGCAGTGCCACAAACACTTTTAAAAATTTGTTCAAAAAACTGATGCAATAGCAAACTCGGAAATGCACTGTACTCACAGGTTGAATTCAGGTACTCTGCGTGTGCTTGGCTTAGTTTTTATTTGAGCAATGTAGAGACAGGGCCCGTTATCGCACTCACAAACACACGCACATACGCGCGCATACGCAAGAAGCTTCAGACCAGGTTTAAAAAACTTTGAAATGCAGGCTTCTGGAGGTAGGAGGCTTTCTTCATTCCAGTGGATGGGTAGGAGAAGGATGACAAATCATTAATTGCAAGCTCGTTGCCTAAATTTGAAATGGCAGGTCAGGTAGCTTGTCATAATCAAACACTTAAAAGAACCATTTAGACGGAACCAAATATTATTGTCTGAATATCGGAAGTTCTGATTTCACAAGGTACTCGCCACGACCCAATGCTACTGGGGCACAACATAAGCTTCAAGGGGCAACATTTCTTCTCTGCAGATATTGCATTTGCGAATGAAATCGATACACCTTCTTCATACCTACCAAAGCTACGGCTCTTTGGCGATCCGCAGTACGCTTTGGCTGAAATCTACCATGCCAGCCTGTGTTGCCACGTTCACGCATTCTTCTGATTTTTGTCCCCGGCTGTAGATATCCATAATTTTCCTGCTTTAAAAAAACGTTTTAAAGCAGAGCATGGCGGTCAAATTGCGCCCGTATTATCAGCCACGAGCTCCTGTTTATCTTGCGCTACGTGTTACTTGATTTCACTTTAACAGGGCACCCCTACCGCAGCAAGCAGCCACCAACCAGCAAGGAAGGCTACAAGGGCTGCGTGAACAGAAGGTATGTCTTCGACGCAGCTGACTAACTTCCATCACAGCTGCTCGGCGAGGCGGCAGCAGCTACTGCACCATGGCTACGGTTGTAGCCCAGGAGAGAGAGAAACACGCAAGCTACTTGCCTGCTCCCTACCGACCAGTGCCCGTTCCGTTTGCCATTCTGAAGGCTGGTTTGAACCGCTGTACTTCATGCACTTGAGTTTTTCGGCTACAGCCGTTTCTTGGACAGTTTAGATCCGGAGCAGCGTCATGCCACCAGTTTAGTCTGCTTAGCGCGAGTTGGCGCTGAAATTCCGCTCAGCAGATGCACATAAAAAGTACTTAAATAGTTGTAAACTCTGACTCACACTGCCCGCAAACGACTAACGAGTAAAAGTCCAGCTTTCTTGGTAATCACTTTTATTTGTGAGGCAACTGTGGATTATTGTAAGACATTGTTCTGAACATACTGATGAGAATAGGTTATAACTTTCCGGTGCGGATCAAAATATTGCTTTTAAAGTTTCTCTTGTGTTCGCACCGCGTAGTGCAAACACAAGAGGCGTGCCATAGAAAACCAATGGCGCGCGTTTTTTACCATAACTAGCAGAAAACTACAAGCGCCCCGAGGAGTCATCTGCAGATATACTGACTGTTATGGTGCAGTCTTGCGATACGTGAGAAAACTGCCTCAATAAACAGCTTTTTTACTGCAAAAAGGTGGTAGGTATTTAACGTAGCTAAACCGAGTAGACGTGCGAAAGCCTGTGTTCAGCCTGGTTGGCTCATGTTCTTGCTTTGCTTGGTCGTCGGCACGTCTGGCGACGATAGTAGGCTCAGATTAAGCTCTGATTTAAGTGATCTTATCTGTTCGCGCCGCAGATGGAAGTTGATAAAGACGACGATGTGCAATGCACAGCGTGAGATTGTGTTATGTGCCAATAAACCTGAAGACATCAGCATCAGTTTAACACGAGGCGTGATCGGCTGTGGCGATAGTATTGTGTCGTATTGAAGTCGGCAATAAAGAAGAAAAAGCGGAGATAACATAGTGGTCTCTTGCAGTGACCAGCGAAGCTTATCTGTTGCGTTGCCGCGCACCCTCACGAGAAAATCTGTGTCCAGCCATGTCAGCTTTCATCTGCCCCCGGCCAGAGCCATGCCCATGATTTTTCGCTCACAACGCCGAATATGCCAATGCCAGATTTTCTGATGAATGCGACGTGAAAGCGTTAAATGAGAAAAGCAGACGGTGGCGGCGCTTGGGGAACGAAGGGGGGTGCCGGCGCCCTGTACGTCGGTCTGGCGTCTGCTTCAGCGTACGTAAGGTGCAGCCACGGATAACTGATGAGGGCTCGAAGGCAAAGCCTGTGATGCCTGCTCCTGGATGACGCGCCGGATCGAGGGAGCGAAGGATGGCGTAGACTCCTCGGAAACAGGCAGTAGAAAAGCTGGTGCCCTCTTCACATATGCAACACTGGATCTCCACGATTATCGGGGACTGATCGCCGCGGAGAACGCCAAAGGCCAACTAGGCAAGGAACTCGTCAGGAACGCAGGAATGGCGAGTAGGTGCCATCAGCTTCTTCAGGACGTCGTAGTTTTTACAAAACCTAATGACATTGGCGGTGGTATAGGGACCCTTGGCTAGTAACATGTGGAAGGTGTCATCAGATATTTCTGTTACAAAATTGTTACTCTTGTTAGCTTCAGGCATCGAGGCTTGAGATGTGTTTACACAGATCGACAACAACCTCGATGTAATTGATAAATGGCTCTACAGCCTGTTGATAGCGGGCATGGGAGCGTTGTTCTGCGTGCAGCTTACTGAAGGCAATGAAGCTAAATACGCCTGAGAAACTGGCCTTGAAAAAAGCCAATGTGGTTGCCTCATGGTTCCGGAACCACAAGTTGCAAACGTCAGCAAGATAGAAAGGACGTTGCCGAGCTACGTCGAATCGTCCCATTGGTTTTTGGTGCTTACGTATTCATAGCATGACTACCAGCTGTCGACGTCGTGGTTGTCAACGCCGCTAAAGATCCTAAAATTGGGCTAACGGAGCGCACCAAAACAGAAGATAGGTGGAGGGTCCTGGGCGGTAATCGGGCTGGCGTCCTCGGGAATGGCTAATGGCGGCGGCAGGGGGCGGCTTTGAAGCTCCGGTGTGAGGTGGATAAAAATCTCGCACCTCCACGAAATGTACAAGTGATTTTAGTGAGGGCAGTCGCCGCAATCGGAAAGCGTAAACAGGCGACTCCTGCCGTTTTTTCGGCTTGAAAGCCTCGCAATTCGGGGTCTTAGTCATCTTCAAATCCAACTCAGTAGAAGCAATTGAAGATATCCTACTGGAGTGCAACAGTACCAATCCAGATCTTGACACAAGCGCAGTCACCATCCCTGAGGCCCTAGGGTTAAGCGATAAAAAAGGTAATTTGAGTCTGCGGCAGACGTTATCGAAAAATGTTTGGAAGATTAGTGGCTCCAGAAGTTCAGGACTGACCCCGTAATCACAAACCAACCTTTACCTTCCCTTTCAAGGTCCTTACCTTCGCTGCGCCTTTCCGGCTTCAAGAAACCAACCTTACTCTTAAATAGCCCCTTTCGCTGCCCTGTCGGTCTCTGAAAGGGCACGTTCTCAAAGATAGCCCCTGGCCTACCTTTAGGAGCTCCTTTCGTCAATTCAACATGGCAGCCGTGTACGGCAACCGCTGTTCCGATTTATAAAGTTAACTGACTTAAAGAAAGAAATCAATCAGGACCAAGTGAACCATCGCGGGGAGCCGGGACGGCGAGTGCTCATGGATCACCAGTACCCGACGGAGCTGCTTGACGACGAGTAACTCACTAGGTACCGCTTTTCGAAGCCTGCCGCGCTGAAACTCTTGTCTGTGCTGTTCTGCACCGCTACCCCGACGGACGAGGTTGCCCCGTGCCGCCGCGGCTGCGACTGCTTACCGCCCTCTGGTTTTACGGCGCGGGAACCTTCCAAGTTGTCACCGGCTACATCGTCAGTGGAAGCCAATTTTCAGCGGTATCGACTGTATCCGCCGTCATTGCACCAACATTGTTTCAGGCATTGGTCAAGTTTTCCTAAGCCGAAGATAGGCACGAACTAGAGCAGCAGACATGTGTGCGAAAACTTCGGCGGCACGCCGAAAATTAGAGTCAGGCTAGTTAGTTTTGTCTATTGAATGATTATGACAGCTTTATTATATGTTCCATAACTGCTCACTATATGCTACAACATAAATGTTCATAACTACTTTCTATAGTGTACAAACAAGTAATTAGTGCGTTCACTGATTAAGGAAGCATTATTACTTCTTTATGCTCGTTACCATACCTCTTACTTCTGCGGGTAACGGCACTTTTCGTAAGGCTGCCGAAAGATGGATTTGTGAAGCGCGTTTGATCTTTCCCTTACCTTTCACGTTCAGTAACCTTTCTGCAAGTCGCTTTGCGTGTTAAAGTAAGGTAAACGTAAGACCAGTTTGTGAATACGAGGGTAAAACTGCTGAAGCGTAAAGTCGATATAATTTTCATTGGAAGAAAAATTAGAAATTTTAGGGAATACCTGTAAGTTTGACATACAGGTTAAATTATAAAAGCAAAAATATACAGTGCGTGGTAGCGCGTGTCGCCACCTCATTTCAAAAAGGACACTCCGAATATTCATCAATCTATCCATATATTCATCCACCACAGATTGCGCTGGCGCATTTTTCATCCACTTGACCCTACATTGCACAGTGGACGCGTAACACACAAGGTTGCTGCATACAATGCTAAGCTTGGAGGTGAAAATGAAAATGAAAATCAGTTTTTGAGTACAGGAAATGGTGCAATAATTGTCTCATTTGTGTCGGTGCATGGAGACCCCAACGCGCCGTAAGGGAAGGGATAAAGGAGTGAGAGAAAGAAGAAAGGAAGAAAACTGTGCCGCAGCGGAGGTCTCCGGAAATAATTTCGACCACCTGGGGATATTTAACGTGCACTGACATCGCACAGCACACGGGCGCCTTTTGCGTTTCACCTCTATCGAAGCGCGGCCGCCAAGGTCGAGTTCGAACCCGGGAACTCCGGATCAGTAGCCAAGCGTGTAAACAACTGAGTCACCGCTGCGGGTTTCGAGGTGGCGCTGTCCAACCGTTGCGCATCGAGTTGTCGTTTAGCGGTGATATATAAGCAACACTCTTTGCATAGCGCGGTCTTCCCGTGCTGCACACAGACAGCTGAGCATGTTTTTGCTCGACAGTGTGCTATGGAATTGTAGCCTGGTGTAAGTCGCCGTGCAACTCCCGTCTACATCGAAACTCACCGCAGGGCATATAGGCATTGAGAGCCTAACGAGTGCCGGCAACAATGGCTTCGTGATATCGAAGTGCTAGTCAGTAAAGGTTCTTTTGCATGTGAGATCCGCAGATTGAAGCGTCTGGAAAATGAACACTACGACCAATGGCTCTTTCGTCTTCCACTGCCACCGGGGCACAGACGTCGGCTCCTAGTGGCCTTGTGTCGTGGAAGAGTGCAGCATGCAAGTTTGTGCTAACCTGCCTGACTATCCACTGAATACTCATGCTCCGTATAAGACATTGTGGGGCCAGCGAGATCTCAGACCTTGCTGATTTTTCCTACTTAAGCATCAACAGTAAGCACCAGTAATTTGTTTTAGAGTACTTTTGTTATCAAACACGTAAAAACGAGCTGAAAAAAATCTTTTGCTATTACCACTCAAAACAGTCGAGGCTTAAGTAGCCTAACCTTCGTGTGCGGCTGCGCCTGTAGTGCTCTACGCTCCTACTCTGCCACTGACGAACCTCGTAAAATGAACATCCCTGGATCTCATCAAACAGTATCCACCTTGAATTTACACAAAATATCAAAGATTCCTTTAGAACACGACATACGTGCAGTCGCCAAAGTTAACTGGATAAAGTACGACTGAAGTGGTCCTGTGCTAGAACGTGGAAAAGGCATGACGGGAGAAAAATTAAGCTTCGCGCATGTTCGCTCCTATTCGAAGTCATGAAGAAATTCTTCGCAGGTTGCAGGTTGTTGTGATGACCCCCATAATGCGCAGGTCCACACGGGACGGAGAGGCAAAGAGACACCGTATGGCTCAGTTTAAACAAACAGATATATTCAATAATTACACATGATTAAGATTATACATCAGAGGCTGGGGCGTCCGAGCTTACGTGCCGACGACTTCATGGGGGCGATGGAGTGGCTCCGGAGTTGGGCTCGAGCGGTTGCTGGCAGAAGCTGCACGCCGTCGGGCTTCGGCGCTGAAGGCCCTCTTGGCGAACGATGTCGTCCTGAGCGTTTCCCTTCCGTACTGCTTCTCGATTTTTATATCCTCTTCTCCACACCCCCTAGGGTGAGGACGCCCACGCCGGAGGGGAAGGAGGGGGGCTAGGGCTTTCACTTGGGCGCACAAACATACCACCGCACTTATTGTCTCGCCCCCCTCACGTGTTGAGTCCGAGGGAAAGAATGTTGTCTTCGAGGTAGCGCATAGCGTCGGCTGTGGTAAGGCGCGCTCTGGCCCGCTGACAGTTCCCGCGGGTCACCGGCCTCCATTCTTCATCCATCAACTGACACTCGCTCCTCAAGGTAAGGCGCGCTCTGGATCGCTGACAGTTCCCTTGTCCTGGAATGTGCTCGGAAGGGCCGCCCCTGGAACCGCCACGCCAATTGGGGAGGATAAAAGCCTGTTTCCCCGCGGCGGCGGCGGCGGGTCCCTTCGTTCTGGTCGTCACTCAAAGAGCATGGCTGGGTAATTGATGATGCCGCTGTCACGGCGGCGGGTCCCTTCGTTCTGGTCGTCACTCAAAGAGCATGGCTGGGTAATTGATGATGCCGCTGTCATCTGGGTCTCCGTCTACGCCGCGCCGTTGAACACGGAACCTCGTAGCACACACAAGGAATGTACCTCGTAGCACACACAAGGAATGTACCTCGTAGCACACACAAGGAATGTACCTCGTAGCACACAAGGAATGTCACACTCGCTCACCCTCCAGAAGAATGTTCTCCGAACATTTGAGTCCCTGCAGCTCCCCTTGTCTTTCTGAATCGCCTCGCACAGTGCGTCCGACAAAACACTTTTCGCTGCACTCAACATCACTGCACAACACCATATGCCTCCGCTGTCATAACTGGCGTCTCCAGGGGCAGCACTGATCTTCTTTTACAGATAAACATGAAACTCAGCACCCAAGCCTCTCCTTTCTAGTCCAAACTGGACGAAATAAATTTACCACAGTTACAAAGTAGCTCCCACTTCTAGCACGATCACGGCACAGACAAAAATATAGATAACGAAAGGAAGTAGGGCAGGTTCTGCATGCGCTCCGCATGCTCTCCTGTGAAGGTGTTACTTAATGACAGAAAGGTTTAACTACTAACTCCGATACCTTAACACATACGCATATAGCAATGTTATGAGCTGCGGCATTACACAATTCTGACCAGTTCACAACTCCGCTCTGTTTACACCATTATTCCGACTTAGCTTTCCGATTTCGCAGCGGATATCGGCCTTCATGAGTCATACTAAGTAAGTCTGTGACCCTTTGTCTGCTTTGGGACTCGCGAGGGCTCGTGGCAGGAGCCTCTCCTGGCGTTATCTGCGCGGCAACCTCGCGCGCTTCTTCTTCTAGCAATGCATGAAGTAAATCCGGTGGCATTCCGGCTGTCACCTCTGGCGCCTGCCGAACAAATGCAGGAGAGGGCGTTTCTTGCGAACTATCTGCGCGCTCCGCTTCACTTCTGTCCCCATCAAAATCCGCGCTTTCCCTTTCCTCATTTCGTGAATACTGAACCGGTGCCGACTTGAGGCGATTTGCGTGTATCCTTATCAAGCGCCGGTTCACGTCTCGGACTCTGAAGTTTACCGGAGAAAGCTTCTCGACAACCTCGCACGGTCCTCTCCACTTCGTCTGGAACTTACGAGCTAGCCCAATCTGCCTTTGGCAGTTTTCAATGTACACGCTGTCCCCCACATTAAACGGCGCGTCTCTAGCACTGCGATCGTGCACCTCCTTCCTGCGCTTCGCCGCTTTCTTTAAGGCCTCCTTTGCGATGTCCCTCGCCACTTGCAAGCGCGATTCTAGCTCAACCTTATAGTCGCCCAGTGAAGCGTATGGGACACGACGGGGGCCCTCTGGCACTTCACTAGGCTGGTCCGGGTCTCGGCCGTAGAGAAGAAAGAATGGCGATTCGCCCGTGCTCTCGTGTGCTGCGGAATTGTAGGCAAACATTGCATACGGGAGCCACAAGTCCCAGTCCCGCTGGTCGCGCGAAACAAAATGCGACAGGAACCCGGCCACGGTTTGGTTCAGTCGCTCCACCGCGCCGTTGCAAGCCGGATGGTACGGTGTTGTCTGCTTCTTAGCGATCTTAAGCAGCTCGCAAACTCTCCTCATTAGCTGCGACACGAAGTTCGTTCCCCGATCTGTAAAGAGTTGCCTCGGGGGTCCATGTCGGAGCACGATCTGTTCGACAAATGCTCTTGCAACCGTGTCTGCCTTCTGATCTGGGAGTGCTACCGCTTCCGCGTATTTTGAAAGGTGGTCGACAAATACTAAAATGTACTTGTTTCCGGAAGTGGTCGTGGGCAATGGGCCCATTATGTCCATACCTGTCCGCTCGAAGGGAGCCGAAACCTCAGGGAACGGCTGAATTGGAGCTGGTCTTCGTCCCTTGAATGTTTTTCTTTCGAGTCAGGAATGACACTTCGCACAGTAGTCTCTAACATCCTGTCGCATGCCACTCCAAAAGTACAAACGCTCCACACGCCTGCGTGTCTTCGCTACGCCAAAATGACCGGCGCATGGCGCATCGTGAAACGCGCGAAGAACCCTTTCTGTCCACGACCGAGGTATGACGACTCTCTCCCAAGCGGTTTTCTCTGGTCTCCCTTTCCTGGTTGGCCTCGTGCGCCGACACAGGGTGCCGTCTTTGCCAATGAAATAACCTAGCTGTTCGGGGTGAGACGGTGCGCCCTCTAAGCTTTCGATTATTCGCTTCAGGTCAGGATCTTTGCACTGCTCTGTGCGTAATTCGGCGGGGTCGACTACGGGGACAAACTCATCTATAGCTGCCACGGCAGCTGTGCGGCTGAGTGCATCAGCATTCAGATGTGTCTTTCCTGACTTGTGCTCAACTTCAAAGCAGTATTCCTGCAGGTGTAGATTCCATCTAGCGAGTCGCGAGCTAGGGTCCCTGACACTCATCACCCATTTCAGAGGATGGCAGTCTGTGACTAGCTTGAATTTGCGGCCGTAAAGGTAGCATCTGAAGTGCTTTACTGCCCAGACAACGGCGAGGCACTCCCTTTCCGTAGCTCCGTACTTTTGCTCTGTGGGGCTCAGCTGTCGGCTAGCAAAAGCAACGGGATGTTCTTTGCCCTCGATAACCTGAGATAGCAAGGCACCAACTGCGAACTTTGACGCATCTGTGGCCATAACGAAGGGCAAACTAAAATCTGGGTGGCGCAACAGCGGTGCACTCATTAGCTTCCTTTTCAGGGCCCCAAAAGCATTCTCCGCGTTTTCGTCCCAGCGAAAGGCGACATTTTTGGCTGTTAAGGCGGTGAGTGGCTTAGCGAGCTTGGCGAACTCCTCTATGTGCCTTCGGTAGTAACCGATCAGGCCGAGAAACTGCCGGACCTGGCGGACGCTAGTCGGGGATGGAAAATCCGAGACACACCTTAGTTTCTCAGGGTCCGGTCGCACGCCGTCAGCTGAAACAACGTGCCCGAGGTATTTCACCTCGTTTTTGAGGAATTGGCACTTAGAGGGCTTCAGATTGAGACCCGCTGCTCTTAGTCGCACCAAAACCTGCTCAATATAGCGCAAATGGTTATCAAAACTGTCACTGTATATGATAATGTCATCCATATACACGAAGCACAGCCTCCCCAGAAGACCTGCCAGGATAACATCAGCGGTTCTCGGCCAGACAGCAGGGCTGTTGGCCAGACCCATCGGCATTCTTTTTCATTCATAGTGCCCTGAGGGCGTGTTGAATGCCGTTTTCTCGGCATCTGCCGGATCCATTGCTATCTGCCAGAATCCCGCCGCCATGTCCACTACCGTGAAGTACCTGGCAGAGCCCAGCTGAGAAAGCGTCTCCTGTATATTGGGGATGGGGTATGGATCGATGCGAGTTACGGCATTTAGTTTGCGGTAGTCCACTACCAATCGATACGAGCCATCTGGCTTTTCCACCAATAGTACTGGTGCTCCCCAGGGTGACTTTGAGTGTTCGACAATGCTGCGATCAATCAGGTCCTGCACCTGCCGCTCCATCTCCTCACGTTGGGAGTAAGGAATCCTGTACGCACGCTGGTAAACGGGCGATGAAGTGCCGGTTTCTATCCTGTGCTTTATAACGCCACAGCAGCCCAAATCCAGGTTGGACGCGGCGAATACCTCCGAGTAGTCGTTCAGCAAACCAGCCAGAGCCTCCCTCTCCCTGGATTTTACGTGAGAAAGATCGAACGACAACTTTGGAGCAGCCGAAGGACTAGCATGCTCTACAGTTGCGAGTACCGTATCGGTGGGCTCACGTTGCTCTATCGCAGAGGTGAAGAAAGCCAATGTTTTGTTCTTGGGAAGGCTCAGTGGCTGCTGGCTACAGTTAACCACCCGTAGGGGCACTCTGTGGTTGTCATTAACTGTCACGAGGCACGCGGCTGCCTTCAGGCCATTGCTGAGAGAGTCGACCGGCTCAAGCACTCCCACGGCGCCGCTCTCTACATCTGAAGGCACAAACGCGTACAAAATGTGCTCCGACCAAGGAATGACGACCGCCTCCTCGACCAGCCGGACGGCAACCCGCGAATATAACTTCTCCAATGATCCCACTGTTTGACGGGTGTCAATATCGGTAATGCGAATCTCAGCCCCTCTCCTGTTCAAAAACGGAACTTTTGAGCCGCCCGCATTAACCTCTTCCTCAGAGAATGAGACTACTACCTTCCCTTTTCTCAAAAAATCCTGCCCTAATATACCTGACACTCCGTTTGGCAGAGACACCGTGTCCGGGCATACGTAGCAGGGGTGCTCCAATGCAATTCCGCCGAGAGAGAAGTGTAACCGGTAGAGTCCACTTATGCCAAGAGGATCCCCCGTTATGCCTACAAATTTGGTTGCCATACCACCAGACGCTTCCAACACCTCGCGGTCCCCCTTCCTTCGAAGCGTGTTAAAACTGCTCTCCTTAAGCAATGTCACCTTTGACCCCGTATCTATCAACAATTCCATACAACAACCATTTTCCTTCCAACGCACAACAGGGCATGCCTCGTCGGCCACACAAACTACCACCACCTCATCATCTACTGCTCCCTCCCCACGCTCCTCAGGCTGGGGAGGACTAACTAGTTTTTTGTCTCGGTATCTGGAGCCCCGCTGTAGGCTTGCTTAGGGCGTGTCTCGCCTGCTTCTCTTTGTGGCTCCCCACGGCGCACGTTTTGGCAGAACCTGGCGATGTGTCCGCGACCCTGGCAAGCGAAGCATACGATTTCTTCAAAATCTCGCATACCGCGCCTGTAGCTTTGTGGCGGTCTCCGGTTTCCAGCGAATGGGCGCTGTTGAGCGCGCGCTTCAACCTGGCATTCTACCTGCTGAGATAGCAGCTGTTCTAAGCGATCTAACCGCTCTGTCAAGAGAGCAACCTCAGGGTTGAGCACCGCTCTCTCTATGACGCGTACTCTCGCTGCGGCTGTCGTTAACGCCTCATTTTGTTCCTCATCTAATGCGGCCTCCACGGCTTGGTCGAAATTGCTCGGCTTGCGCGAGAGCACGAACCGGCGCACGGGGTCTTGCAGACCAGCCACGAACAAAGCGGTCATTTCCTCTTTAAGTATATCCTCCGCGTATTTCTTCTTAAGCTGGTCTCCTTCCTCCTCCCTGCTTAACGTATCGCGCGCTAAGCGCTGAAGCCGCGACGCAAACGTTCGCACGTCCTCCCCTACCATCTGTCCGGCGTCACGGAACCTCTGTACTCGCACGTGACGTGGTTCAGTGTCAAAATGCTCAAACGCGAGCTTCTTAAATTCCGCAAATGATTTTGTGGATTTTACTTTTTCGTCTCGCCATGCAAAATCATGAGCAGCTCCTGCCATCTTACACCTCGCCATTCCCAGCATTTGAGCATCGGACCATCCCCCCATTTTCCCAATCTCTTCTAGCATGGAAAAGAAATCGCAGATTGGAACCCCTGTCTTATCTCCCGTAAACGTCGGAATGACGCTTCCTAATGCCAGCATGCTTGCTCCGAGCGACGGCTGTGGAGTGGGAGCTCCCTCAGATAAAGACATTTTTTTTTCAAGCCCTCCGGTGCCTCAAGCCTCTCAAATGGGGGTAAGAGTCCCACAATCAGTCCCGTGATTCCCTTTTGATTACAATTTTGAAGTCATGAATGTCGCAGCATTCAGAGGACATTTGCTTTGAGACCCCACTTCTGACACCAGTGTGATGACCCCCATAATGCGCAGGTCCACACGGGACGGAGAGGCAAAAAGACACCGTATGGCTCAGTTTAAACAAACAGATATATTCAATAATTACACATGATTAAGATTATACATCAGAGGCTGGGGCGTCCGAGCTTACGTGCCGACGACTTCATGGGGGCGATGGAGTGGCTCCGGAGTTGGGCTCGAGCGGTTGCTGGCAGAAGCTGCACGCCGTCGGGCTTCGGCGCTGAAGGCCCTCTTGGCGAACGATGTCGTCCTGAGCGTTTCCCTTCCGTACTGCTTCTCGATTTTTATATCCTCTTCTCCACACCCCCTAGGGTGAGGACGCCCACGCCGGAGGGGAAGGAGGGGGGCTAGGGCTTTCACTTGGGCGCACAAACATACCAACGCACTTATTGTCTCGCCCCCCTCACGTGTTGAGTCCGAGGGAAAGAATGTTGTCTTCGAGGTAGCGCATAGCGTCGGCTGTGGTAAGGCGCGCTCTGGCCCGCTGACAGTTCCCGCGGGTCACCGGCCTCCATTCTTCATCCATCAACTGACACTCGCTCCTCAAGGTAAGGCGCGCTCTGGATCGCTGACAGTTCCCTTGTCCTGGAATGTGCTCGGAAGGGCCGCCCCTGGAACCGCCACGCCAATTGGGGAGGATAAAAGCCTGTTTCCCCGCGGCGGCGGCGGCGGGTCCCTTCGTTCTGGTCGTCACTCAAAGAGCATGGCTGGGTAATTGATGATGCCGCTGTCACGGCGGCGGGTCCCTTCGTTCTGGTCGTCACTCAAAGAGCATGACTGGGTAATTGATGATGCCGCTGTCATCTGGGTCTCCGTCTACGCCGCGCCGTCGAACGCGGAACCTCGTAGCACACACAAGGAATGTACCTCGTAGCACACACAAGGAATGTACCTCGTAGCACACACAAGGAATGTACCTCGTAGCACACAAGGAATGTCACATTGTTTTAAAGATGGTACAGTGGAAAGGCTACTATCATCGAGAAATCTTAACTGGCATTGCGAGCCAGCACCCCAGTCCTGCTACTGCAGATGGACCCGCAAACCACTGGTCCTATTCAAAGGACGTGTTTAATTCAAACCTCTGAAGCGACCTTCAAATCGCACTCTATAGCAGCCGCCGTGAGCCTCAGGAGTTTTGCCCTTTTCTCCGCCGAACATCTCGTCCGAGAAGTGCTTCTCTGATGTCTCAAGAAATGAAGCCGACGAGAGCGTTTCTGACGCAGAAGAAAATGACCGTATATAAAGAACTCCTTCGCGAGTCCAAAAGCTTTGTTCCAGGCGCAGCACACCAACCTTATGTAGAAGGCATCTCACCGCACAAGGGTATCGCTCGCGCAAACGTAGAGATGGCTGACATTCTAAATTCATTTTATACCTGGCGCCTTCAACCATCGACTTTGCAAGCATGCGTAGGCAATATGTAGGCTGAGTGCCCTTCCACAGAAGGCACGGGTACCGTAAGCTTTTATCATGACACGACAGAAAGTGAACATTCTCACGTCTCGGCCCAGAGTCTCTGGAAAAAATAGTGCATTCTGGTGGTGGTAACAACACTAGAAAATGTTGTTAGTGCACTCTACTGCGCAGTAGGGAGGTATTCTATACACTTCAGTCGGTTTAACACGCCTGAAGAGGCAGAATTTCTTCAGCGGCGTGCAGAGATACAATTTTTTAAAATCTGAAACAGATATATGTATCTTAAATTGCCAGACGCCGTCTTTACGGAAATATGCTCATTAGCAGGAGATGAATTTTGCCGTGAAATTCTAGCTAACCTAATTCATTTTTACACATGTGTATACCAGTTCCTAAACAGTGCTATAAGCGCTTTGATGTTTACATACAGCCATTCCCACGCGAGACACTTGACACCTGTAAGAGACAAGGTCAACTCAAGCACATTGTTTATGTTAAAGAAAGAAAAGTCAGTGTAAAATGGGGGAACAGTACTAAAATATTGCTTCAGCCCGCGTCATGGTGTAATCATTATTCTTTATAAGAGCGATTAGATCGCGGAGAGATGAACGCTTTTAATGGGCTGACCTTATTCTCTCCAAAGAACTTGAAGAGGAGGCTGATGCACAGCTCACATCATTATCACAGTGGCTCCCGCAAAACTGTTGATAGAAGCAGCGCTTAAAGCGACATAAGTTCCATTCTTCCGCTCAACGAGCTAGCAAGACGATTCTACCCGGCATGACCCGGCAAGGACCCGGCACGACCACTTGTTCCAGCTATAGGAACTCCTACCAAAAACCTGTCATATTTTGTTGGCAGCCTTCATTTCAGTCCTCTTTTTCTTTTCTTTTTTGCGGGGGGGGGGGGGAGGGGGCAGTTTTATCAACCCGCCTACAACTACATTCCCTGCGCGTGAATGCTTGCGCTGCAAAAACAGAAACCCCGGAAAAGGGGTGGCTTTATGTTTTGCTTGCAATTATCCTCACCTCATAGTCATCCTGCTGAACGAACTGCACTCGCACCAGCGTCCATTCTCTGTCCGAATGAACTGAACTGCTCCACAGAACTTTGCTCTTGCCGTTCGCCAGCACTTCCGCCTGAGAGAAAAGAATTGTATGCCGTTTATGGCACTCAGCAGAAGAGCACATGTGCGCACTATAGCAGATTAAAAGAGACGAGGCGTGTTAAGCTAACTGTATTCTGTAGAAATACGTGACTGCACAGCCTGCGCTCAGGCGACAGGCTTGAGCGCTAATAATGGACGCCTAGAAAACTGTAAATATTTTTCGCATAAACCTATTTCTCAATTTCTTGTGTTTGTTTCTTGTGTCTGATACATCATTTTTATCTTGAAGTGAGTCTGTATTTCTTCAGAACGCTCACAGCATCCCTTACACTGATCCATGACGTTTGTGTTTGTGTTGGGTACTGATCTATGACGCTTCCTACTAGGAACATATTTATCAACCTGGTGGGCGCATATTTCTCAAGAAACAAGACAGTAAGTTATAATGAGGCCCAATAGCCTTCCAGATGTTTTCGTTGTTTAGGTTTCGTCAGCGCCACCCAGCGCCGAAAAAAAAATGGAGGTCCTTTGCATGACGTGCATGAACTTGTGCTTGCGATGTGTTCACGAAGTTTTGCTCCGACACAATTAAACCGACTCCACAGCGATTCGTTTATTACTGATGCAGTTCAGTGCGTTTTCTTTACGATTTTAGGCTTACCTGCAGGTGGGCGTCTTCGTTTTCGGCAGGCAAGTACCAGAACTCGAGGCACTGCGCACCGCTCTGACCCGTCCACATGGGGCTCTTCACTGTGCAGTTTGACTTGGGGCAAGAGTATTGGTTTGTCACCAGGCCGTACTCTACGAGGGCAACAAAAAATTTACGAGCAGCACCATTCGCATGTTCAGTCCAAACAATTTTATTATCGTCAGACTCCTGCCCTTAAGGATGCTCTCTTAAAAATCGAGGTATGAGTAGTGTCTGTTGCCGCTACAAGCACTGCTTTTTCCTTAACGTAATGCGTGAGCTCTGAGTTCCCTTCATCATATGACAGTCCAGCGCAAGCTAACTTCAGACTGCTGCCCTCGGTGATGCTGTCGTAAAAGTGGAGGGGTTTGAGTAGGGCCTGTTGCCGATACAAGCGCTGCTTTTTCCTTAACATAATGCGCAGGCTCGGAGTTCGCTTCATTAAGTGACATTCCAGCACAAGCTAACGATATAATAAAAGTCCAGTATGTTTTCCCTCAGTATAAGCATCCCTTTTTTTCGATTGCATTACCATATTCTTAAGAACACTAACTTCTGCCTATTCTTTAACATGAATTCCACGCGGCATGTTTGTCCTATCGTGCACAGGAGCAGCGGTGCGCAGTAACATTGCTGGAATTCTCAAAATGCACCTCTGTTTACTCGACGGCATAGCTAAGTTATTCTTTTAAGCGGTCTCCTCATGAAGCATCTATGATTCAGGGATCCAAGAAATTAACTACTAAAGGCAAGCAGTTTTAGGCATGCTGCGGTGATACCAAGAGTGACTTGCCACTTCTCATAAAGAAGCACCAATGAAACAGCGAAAAGAGATGGCCACAGGTCGCGACACGAGTTTAGAATCGGGTGCTTTTTGCGTGCCGAGTATAATTACCTGGAACGTCTGCGTGGTTCTTCACAGCTGCGGAAGGTGTAGCGGAAAAGGGTTTTCTGACTCTGCCTTGAAGCCGCCTATTAATGAGCTTAAACCTTAATATGTCCCAACAGCCACTGAAGTTCTTTTTTGCATGCCAGTGGTGCTCTTAACGCTGAATATTCACTGACAGCATTCATCTATTAAATCGTTACGTGACAGTCGGCAGCCTGCTCTCGAAACTTGGTCCCATGTGTGTGCAGGGATGTTCACGTACCAAGTTTTGCATGGCTTATTTACAGATTTGACATGTCGTGTGACGCTTTATAAATCGCCGCTGTGCGCTGGTAACGCCCAATGTTGCAGTGAGCGATGGATCCCTGAGATTCTTTTTTTTTTTTTACACATGCGGCTACGATACTTCCAAGGAATCTCGTAAAAAGCGGCTGGTCCTCTCGAGGCGCTGAAGATTCCTGACCTGTCCCACGAGCTCGTGTTAATGGTGTCCTGTGAATACTAGGATATCGCCTTGTACTTAGCTGGGTGTTTAGTTTTTATACAGGGCATAGTTGGTTTTATACAAGTTTTTATACGAGCGTCCCTGATATTCACAGGGGGTCACCAGATCGTTGGGGGGCACCCGCGGTGCCATCGATCAATACCTCCCTTCTCCTTCTATGTTTTCAAAGAAGTGTGCACATTAGGCACGTAGAGTATGCTGTGCTAATTATAAGCAATAGGCGTGTATTTAACAAAGTGGAAATCTCATATCAGCAATGAGAATTCGCGTCCTTCTTTCATGAGGCTTGCTAAGGTATCGCCGTTTCCGCGAACGTACGCTGCCACAAGACGCAGATAACTAAACATTCGTTTCCTTTTTATCTGCGCCCTTCGCTCCTAAGTAACATTAGTCTTCGGAGTATTGCTTTATTTTCATCGAAGTTTATTCATTCCGAGGAAGCATTTTTATTAAGAGAATGAGCTATAGCAGTTGAAAAACGTTGGAACAAGGCGCACACATTACAAGGGACACAGGATGGTTCCGGGAGAGCTGCTGCGATCGAACAGAACGAATGCCCTTTGAAGGCAAATAGAAAACAAGCTTATTTCAGGAGTTTTGGCAGAAATCTTGAGTTATGCTAGACTTTACTTTCCATTCAACGCTATTAGAGCTGGAATAGGGGGAAGACGGTCTTCCGTGCTTTTAGAGGCATGCACTGAGACGCTAGGCACAACCGTCTATATAGAACTGGATGACAACTACAGGCCAAACCGGTGCCGATGCATTTCAACTGCGGATAAGATTTAAGCACATATATCAAAACGCCCGTTAATATGATGAGCATTCTCGAAAAGTCGTGTCTTCCCAGAAGCCAGAAACCTTGTTCAGTGCAGCCCCACAAGATAGACCAGTAAACGGCTGGGCTAGCAATGCTACATGAGATTTTTTTTTCTCTTGCTCACCTACTTTTTCTCTTCGCAACGGCACGCAAACAACGGAAAGCATTTGAATAGGTTTCTTTACCTGAAGTGATAGGTCCGGAGTGCAGATGTGGATCTCGGTCGAAAAAGGAATGTAGAATTGTTTTCACGCTCCAGCCCTTGGTGGCCACCCAGCCGCACAGGTCAACCTCGAAGTCGCAGTATCCTGCGCAGCATTGATCAAGTTATCTTTTTTAAAGCATTAAAATGAATAACATGTGCACACTGACAATATTTAGGCAAGCTAAGGCAAAGGCATAAGGCAAGCTTCGGGAAGCAAATCTACTGATTTTTTTTACAAGATTCTCCTAAGTGTTCGGGATGCTAGCAGTAATATGTGTAATAATAACAGCATGTCATCATGGTGAAGGAATGGCGATGTCTTCTCTTCAAAGCATGCTCTTTCTGCATAAGAAAAGAATCCTGCAACCATGGCTGGCGCTTTTCAGTGAATGCTGGGGCGCCATGTTGTAAAACTAAGCATATTTCAGGATAAATCGAAGTTTTTGGTCTTTCTGTCTCAGTAAATGCACAATTATTTTAGTCACCATGAATATGTGCCTTTAGATGCTGATTGTCAGCAAGCAACCTTATACCAAAGACAATGACTTGTAAAAGAGATCGCGTAGAACACAAATCGTTTCCCAGCTTACTTGTCTACGTGGGCATCGTGGAGCTTCTGCGACTCCAATTCTGCTGGAGTGAAGAGTCATGTTTTCTGGCTTCCTTCTTCTCATGTTATTGTCCATGACACTGTTTAGTGCTCTTGTGAGCATATGAACGTTTGTGTGTCTGTTACAATAAGCGTCCCCTTACAGTTCCGTTTAGGTCCGGCGAAAAGTCCGTATTGCGATAACAGCGGCTTAGTACAAACAGTGGGCCATATTTTGCTAGAATGCCCAGCGTATGCTGAAAAGCGCGCATATTATGATCATCTTATGGGATCACTCACTCAAGCGCCTTAACACTCTCTTGTGTATTAGGACACCTAGCTTCCCATAGGCAGCATAGATGCTCTATGGACTTTTTATTTGATTATTAAAATGACATTCGTCCTCTAGATAAACTCTCATCCCTCCGTTCAGCACTCTCACAGCGCAATCTGTATGCAGTGAATATTGTCTTCCCATTTCATACACCTCTCTTCTTCCATCTTTCTCTTTTCGAATCCCTTCTTCACCCAGAGTAGCGAGTCAGCGGATTTAAACGTAAACTAAATTTTCTGTTTTTTCAATTAAGAACCTCCTCTCTCTCTCCCTCTCTAAGAGTCTTTTTCTGTCAGTGGTACGCGAGCGCTCGTCCATGTGCTCTTGCTTTCGTCTTTGTCTCCTTGGCACTAAATTTTTCAGGCATGCACGTGAGACATCTCACATTTAAAATCTTCTTTCACAACTAAATGCATATTTCAAGAAATATTCTACCTCTATGCAAAGCCGTAAGCCTCTTGAATTCTAAACGTTCAGTCCATCTAAATATATTTGCCTTTTTTTCAGACATTTTCCCATCTTTCTATGTTCTGCTGTCATGTTCATTACTTTTTCATGCAAGTATTCTTTTTTCCAATACAATTTGATATTTACTCTTCAAATTTTCAACGTTCGGAAGCATAGCTCTTATAATTGTGTAGATATTTTAGTGCTTCCAAAGAACATTTTTGGAGAAACAACATTCCTAATCCGCCCAAACTTTAGCTGCTCTCTATTCAGCCGCCAAAGGTATTTTGTAGGTATCACTATTATTATGTCATTGGAATGAAACTCTCAGTAGGTTTCGAAATTAAGGCATCATTTTTTGCATTTTCAGAATAACTTAATTTTGTTTCAAGTCATAAGCACCCTGTTAGAAGTATTCGCCAAAACTTCAATAAAATCTTGAATTTCATGTGTAAATTACCGATAAAAAATAACTGTTTGTACTTAAAATGACGATTTCGCAACAGAATACACATATTGTTTGATATTTACGGCATTCATGTTGCTACAATTTGTCTATAATTTTACAAAAAAACAAATAAACTGAACTTGAACCAAACGCTCATTTTTCGCGCTGTACGCAGAAGACTTGATTGGCACCTGGCTTATCTTTGGCGCCTACCGGAGGAATACGGGCCTATCGACGATGCTAAAACCGTTTATCTATCTTATATCACTTTGGCTTCTCAGGTCTAACCGCTCAGCCTTTCTGCTCTAATGCGAAAACGCGTCAAAAGAGTCCTCATTAACACTCAACATATTTTACGATTTACTTCATTTCTCCTATAAAGAAACGCTGAAATTTTTGTTTGCACATTGGTTTGCGTGATCATCTTTGGTTATGACTTTAACACCCGTCCAAGAAGAATGTCGCTCAAGCCAATATCAGCCAACCTGCTGAGAAAAAAACAAAGTGGTTCCACTTACTCTTCGCATCCGTCAGCACGTCGCACGCACCAATATTGAAATCTAGTGGCCCCAAAGCCACTACCGCTGCGTCTTGACTTTCGTCCGTGATCTTCAGATCAAATACAAACTGCAATGGAATTCAAAGATTATCTTATACCTGCAATGTGCATTTTTTTTTGGCTATCAAGGTGCAAAATTTAGTCATCAATCAGGCTTACAGTCACTAACATCCCCCTTGAATCAATGGTCCTAACAGACGCGCTGGCCTGTGAAGCTTTTTTTCGTTCGTATTCGGTAAACTGTCCTTGCATTCGAATACAACCGTAAGCGCATTGATGTCTTTGGCTCATTCGAGAAAGCCAAGGATGAAAAGTCACAAATCAGCATTTCTTTGTTGTATCTTCTGTGAACAGGATATTTTGATTGGGATTTCTAGAAGGATTGAAAAGCAGCTATCACCCTACGTGCAAAACAAACCGCTTTCACCTGTGTGTCCAAGTAGTCATTAGTTTCTCGACTAAACACTGAGCGAAAAATATTTCCCAGGCGAGCAGCCAGATTTTTCAAGTTTAACGCACCTGTTACTATCTCGCAGTAGAATGCTCAATTTCACGCGCGATTCTAGACACAAAACATTAAGCCTAGCTCCCGCAATATCTGCGTATTTTTTTAATACATGTGCACGGTGCGAAGAAATAGCTGAAGGACCGCACTATCTACATGCCCAGCTCCGGCTTCATCCAGTTATCTGTGCTTAACGACGGCAACACGTTGGTACGACCCATATGTATGTACAACATGCAACTTTAAAGTTCTTTTATTCCTTTTGTTGTACTAGGTTGGCTTTCCTGCTCCATTATAATTGGCACCTCATCACAGTGTGTTCGCAACGTCTATATGACTATAGATTCCTGAGTTTGACCAGTGCACCTTGGGCGCCCGCACTTCGAATTCAACCGCATGTAGGGCACTCCGATAACGCATTAAACTTTTAGTCGAAAGCCCTGATATTCATAAACGCTTCGTATACTGCAAATATAGAGAATCGACATCCGTGTCGCGCTGATAACAAGCGTGTCATAGATCGATTGTATCAAAATTTGACGCAGACTGGCGTACCTCATGATGCCGACCGTGGAGGCTGCTCACTGTCCGGCGCACGTTGTACCATCTGTCGGTCGCTGTGCGGCCCACGCGCTCCAGCAGCGGGAACAAATGCCAGTGCCAGCCCTCAGCAGTATCGGTTTTATTAATGCTGAGTTTCATGTGCACTCCTCGGGCGCCGAACATGTGGAACCAGACCGAGAAGCAAGCGGCTGCTTGCCGGCCAATTCTGGGCGAAAAGAGCCGCAGGGAGCCACCGTTCTTCACAAGGGCAGATCCATTGATGTGGATCATGCCGCCTGCACAGGAATTGAATAATTTGGTGTTAGAGGACACAGAGGATAAACTGAAGTTAGCCTGTCTCGATAAATTAGCCAGGTCTGGAGAAAACAGTGTTATCCATGAATAAAACAGAGCTTTTAGACGTTTTAAAATTTCAGCTATCATATTTTATCAAGCAAATTTTAACAAAATGAGACAGTTCTTGAGGGTGGCACCCTGGGGCTACGTTACGCAGCCATTCATATTCAAGGAATGCTCATATAGTTCTCGTTCTTATCGTCACACTTTCGGATCGAATGGAGGGTAAAAATGCTCTTTGTTTTAAATTCAATTTCATCCACAGCAAGTGCGCTTTTGCTCCCGAACAGACATCAAGGTAGCCACAAATAGGCATAGAATCAATTTTTATTAATAGCAGGGACTGTGTGGAGGTTCCCTGTCTGTATGTTTAAAGGCGCGAACATGATCTCCCGATTGTGTGCACGCTTGATAGACGAAGACATAAAGCACGCACTTATTTCCTAGACGTTGGACCACGTAGCCTGTGAAAAAGCCTCACTTCAAGGTGAACATGACTGTGGCAGAAAACGCAGCACGAGTGTAACGATTTGTGTGAAGCAAGCATTCTGCAGTATTGTGCGATAATCATACCATTGATACTAGAGCGGTACTCTTGCTGGCTTTCGTTGAAAGTTGTGGCCTAAAGGCACCACGCAGCCTCAAAGCGAGCGTTATGGCCTGTAGGCGGTCGCTCCACCGTACTGCCCAGGAAACCCAAAACTCATCATACAATTTCTTTTCTCTTTGATTTTTTTCCACAAGAGCCTCCGCTGTGGTGAAAAATCGTGAATCTGAAGCAAATCTAATTCCCTTCGTGTAATATTTCAAAACCTAAGTTCACTTGCAATGTGGGCCAGTCATGTTAAGGAGCATGCAGGTTGGGTTATTTTGTATATTTTGACGAAAATATTTTATTTGATTTGATCTCCAAAGCGGCTCAGGCTATGAGGGACGCCGTAGTGAAGAGCTCCGGAAATTTCGACTACCTAGCGTTTTTTAACGTGCACTGAAATCGCACAGTACACGAGCTCTAGAATTTCGCCTCCAACGAAATTCGACCGCTGCGGCCGGAATCGAACCCGTGTCTTTCGGGCCACCAGGCGAGTTACACAACCACTGAGCCACCGCGGTGGCTTCGAAAATATTCAAGACCACCTCACCGGCGTGTGGGTCCATGGGTGAGGCTTGTTTGGAATCGGCGGCCTTACAAATCGTTGCAAGCGGCGGTTTTAGAAACAAAGTCCCAAGGAACTATCCCCCTCAGTGCTCTTCAAAGTTGGAATTTCAAGGCCGCTACAAGAACTGCTCTAAATGGTTTTGAACGCTATCTGATGTGCAGTATGTTTTTTATGAAGGCTGTACCCTGTGACTTCCAACGCTCCAACTGCACAACCTGACATCACCCCACCCTCTGTCATGACACTAATTTTCGTAGCGGTACTGGTGGTGGTGGTTTAAATGTGCAGGTGGGATTAGCCATAAGGCCAGTGCCCTCTAAAATCTTCAAGAGTGACCGCGACACTAATCGCAGCTCAGATCGCGAGCCTTCAGGGTACACGATGCGAGAGACGTCGTCCAAGGTAACGTTTTTGTGCCGAGCAGAACACATTTCTGGCTAATTTTCTTAGAATATTTTGTGGCCTAACACAACTTAGTTCCATGCCATCCTGCATTAAAAAGATATAAAGGGCATAATATACTAAATGAAGAGACAAATCATGCTGGTAGCAATAAATATGCTATACCCCCGACACATTACACGAGTGCCAAAGAAGGGAGGATATCTTCTGGCCACTAGTGCCGTCTAGGCGCATGATTTGCGAACTGGGCTGAAATTCCGTTCCGCACAATTTGTAAACCACTATCCACTGAACCCACCCGACTGAGTTTCTCTCGCAGTTACCCTTTTTGCTTAAGGCTGCACGGCGATGACACATATAGCAAGCTGTTTGAAAGCAGCTTCCGGCATGAATTGAGAGACTGCGCGACAAATCAACAAAGGTTCGTGTCGAGAAAAGTCTAAACTGCATGCTTCACATTGTTTTGCTCAAAGTTCTCATGACAAGTAAACTTTGAAAGAGCTAAAACTTGTAATTTCCGGGCTTTAGCGTTCCTTGGCGACACATGGGCCATGTGTGTCGCCGTATGGAAGGGCTCTGCTGGATATAATTAGACCATCTGGTGTTTTTTTAACGTGCGCTGACAACAGACTGTCGTGAAACATCTTCGCAGTTCGCCGTGATCAAAATGCAGCCGCCGTAAGCGGGAGCGCAACCGCAGCCTTGGCATCACGAGCCGAACGACAAAGCCACTGATCTATCACGGCGAGTTTTCATATTATCTCTTTGGAGCCTAGTCCCATTACAAATTGGCCGTGCGTTTGTCCAGCATTTCTTTTCCCTCCCATTGGAGTTGTGCCTGTATAGCGGTCCGCAACTGTCGCTGTAATCGCGAAGTGCGCTGCCGAGAAGTGTAACTAAGGACAGGGATTCGACCTCTTCTTCAAGAGGAATTTATGGGGTAACTAAGAACTTGCGAGTATGTTTTTGCAGGCTAGTTGGTGCCTAAGCATTCTGGGTTTTTTGCGCAAAAGACACGACACAAAAGAAACGAGGTAGACCGGAAGTTACCGGAAGCTAATTTCATCAGGTTTTTAGATACAGGGCATCATTTTTCAAGTGAACACGTATGTTGGGCCTTTGAGCCCAGAGGCAACAAGCCCCTGCTTCCCTTCAGCTCGGCACACTCCAAAGCCGTAAAACGAGGCATTGTGAAATCGTGCCTTTCCAACGCTCTGAGCAAATCCTGCCTGCATTTGGTAGGACGCAGCTTTGACATCCAGTTGCAGCGCCTTTCGAGCGCAGGCTGCCAGCCGGCCTTGCTGGCATCAACTGCCGAGAA
The DNA here is from genome assembly GCF_052857255.1 of Amblyomma americanum. Lineage (NCBI taxonomy): Eukaryota > Metazoa > Arthropoda > Arachnida > Ixodida > Ixodidae > Amblyomma > Amblyomma americanum. Next base: position 106,222,850 of record NC_135500.1, read on the forward strand.
CCTGCTGAAGAAACCAGCCAGCATACCCGATCAAATTGACCGGACGAAATTGGCGGTTATTCCGTACATTCACGGAATTTCGCATAATATTAAGAAAATTGGTGCTAGGGCTGGTGTTAGAGTGGTTTTTAACGCTCCTGAAAAACTCTCCAGGATTTGCAAGAGAGTGAATGCGGAGGATGCGGCCGTCGCTTGTTCGAAGCGGCACCAGCAGCGATTCGTGGCCTGTAAAAAGAGCGTTGTGTACTCGATACCACTTGCCTGTGGTAAGCAGTACATCGGCCAAACTGGCAGGTGCCTTAATGAAAGGCTGAGGGATCACGCAAGAGATGTCAAGAACAAGTCAGGTAGCAAAATGATTGACCATATTCGGAATTGCCGCAACTGCACTCCCGCGCTCGAAAAAACGTCAGTACTGCGTCGGTGCAAGACACAACTTGGAAGAGAGATAATTGAGGCTAATGAGATAGGAAAATCGGGTAACTCGTGTGTCAGCAATCCTCCAATTGTGCTCTCAAAAAAAGAAATCAGTTATCTTGCGCAGAATTGGAGCTCGACACATGCCTTCACTCGTGCGATGATGGGATCTGTGCTGATCTGATATGTATGTATGCGAAGGCTCTTCTTTCCCTCTTCTTGTTTGATAAGAGCAGCTGCTGTATTTAAGCAAATGTTCCATCAATAAACACCTGAGTTGTTAGTAAGCGCTTGTCCTGTCTACCTTGTTTCTTTTGTGTCGTGTCTTTTGCGCAAAAAAACCAGTAACTAAGAACGCTTGCAACTCCGCTCTACGTGTACGTATAGGCGTAGTGTTCATTTTTCTACAAAAATGCACCATGGAGGCATTCCTTTCGCGTATCGCCTGTACAGCACAATACTTCGTTCTCTAAATTCGCAAAGCGTATAGTGGTGATACGCAGCAATAACTAAAGAGACTGCATACAGTCAAACTTATTTCTCACTACTATTCTTTTTTCAATTGCACTGCTCCGCGTATCTGCAGATCGAATTGTCTCAATTACTATCTGCGTTTTAAAATAACGTGATATATGCGTGCGACAAGTGGGGTGTAACGCATCCTGCGATAAATTTCTGGACACCATTAATCATAATGCAGAAACTGGACACAGGGAGTGGCAGGAGGACATTGAATTATGCCTTTCCCATCACTTATGTGAGGTATTGCTTCACTCGCCACTTTGGGAGGTTGTCAGCAAATTATTTAACACAAGCCTGGCGTTGGGTGACCTCGAGCAGTCACAGTTTTCCAGCCTAGAAGTCTGATTTTCGTCTTCTTAAGGAAGTTTTTACTCATTGGAGTCCACGCTAATTTGCGGGCCAGTTGTAGTTACTCCATCCGAGGCAACTACATTACAGACCATCCACATGACTCTCTTCCGTCCTAGAAAAGTGCTCACTTCTCTTGCTGCTTGGTAAACAGTAGCTTGATATTGCCAGAAAGAACTTTCCTAGAAATTTCGCACAGAGATAGAAATAAAAGGCCAGCAACCAGAATCGTTGCGGAATCCAACCTTCAGTGCCGTATGGCGGCTGCAAAGGGCCCAGTGTCGAATTCATAGGCGGCCCTAGTATCCACCCTCCTGAAGGGCCACCCTCAGAGGTCCAGTGGCAGAGGTCACCTTTGTCGAACTTGCAGCTAAGCAATTCACCTAGAATGGGTAAAAAGAAAGAACGACGGTGAAACATACAAAACAGTTTTTCTGATTCAAGCTTGGCATACAGTGCGGTTGTGTTTATGTACAAGTGGCATTGGCATTACAGTGGTCTGGCGGAATTTCCTCCACCTGAGTCGCCTAAATGAACACATGTTTAAACGAGGTTAACATGCATTCTCAAATAGAACCGTGCTTGTTTTACCCGGTACTTTAATTTATGAGTGCAAAGAAGAAAAAAATTAGGATTTTAGGCGAAACTGCGCTGGTCCTTGAACACTTTGCTGATGGCCGAGCTCAACATTGCATTTTTGGGCCTCAGTAGTGCGTCACGACACTCGGGAAAGTAATAACGCCACTTTGTGGTTCGGGCAATTTCAGACGAAGCGAAAGCTTCGTGCGCATTTCGTTTGCTGTGAACGTGAGACACAGTGTAGAGGCAACGATGAATCGGCGGTGAAGCGAGAGTCCCCGCCTCGGCGGACGCCGCTATGTTGCCTGAACGTAGAGCGGCGGTTGGGCGCACGCTATTTAGGCAAATAGAGTTCGCCGTTAACGTTAACCCAAGACGCGAGGCGTACCTTACGTTCCGAGCATGCGCGTTTTGACGCCCCTAACTTTGGGGCCCCCGATTCTAAAACTCCCTAATATCGCATTACCTCTACACATAAGAGCAGTTGCTGAGGCTATCGACCCACTTTTTTTACATGATTTCACCCACTGCTAGCGAATGCTAGGCTAACTCTGTGAATTAACTTCAGGCTTCGAAATTCAATAGTGAAAAACCTACTGCATTTGCGGAACCTTATTATCGCCGAAACTCGCTTTCAAATCATTAGATGGCAACAGGTTTCGCGACTTATCCTAGTTTCTGAAGGAGCTCCTCAAAGGTCGTAGGCAAAGTGCTTGCTATTGGGGACACTGTGCAGAAGATAAAAACTGTTGAAATCTGTGTTCAACTACGCAAATAGAAATCAGCTATATACGTTCAAATATATTCAGAGCAGAGTGGAATTGGCTTGAGGCTCTCAGCGTGAGCAAACTTCTGGGTCTACATGAGCTGTAACTGATAATCATACGATTCGGTATAGGACGCGGGGATAAAACAGGAGCTTTTTTTTATTTGCAGACCACAAACTTGCGCGCTTTCGCGAGGTAATATTCATTCGTGTGGGGCCCTGCGAGCTGAGTCATGGAATGGAGGAATTACGCCTTTACAAGACCGAACTATAGTGCGTGATTTCTAGAAAAAGAGTGTTCTGTAATGAAGAACTGCAGTGCTGCCATGCAGCCCGAACACAATCCCGATCAGACTGAGCCATAAGTCACAGAAAACCCCTTCGAGGCACGCAAATCCGTCGATGGTTTACTCTAGAGAGCGTTCGCTCCCCTGTCCGTACATCCCCGGAAGGCCCGTATGTCCCTATCCGTACCTCAACAGATGGTTTGTGATCAGCAGGGCCTCCACTGCTGGTTCTCTTTCGGCTCTAGCTGGACGTGTTGGGTTCACTTTGCGTAGCAGGTCATTCACCCGTTCAGAATAAAAATTTATTTATTGTCATCATTACTCTGCTTGCATCTACTCCATGAAAAAGGTATCTCCCGATTCTCTCCAATTAACCCTCTCCTGAGTGAGTCCTGTCCCCGCTATACCTCAAAACGACTTAACATAATCCTTCCACCCTGCAGTCCCACGCTACGTTCACCGCACCACCCGCGAATCGGACGCCAAATAAATAACCAGTCCAGCACAAGTTGCTGACACACCAACATCGCCCAGAACAGCTCACCTACGTCCAAGGCATCGGCGCCACGCGGAAGGATGTCGCACCAGTCGCTCTCCGAAACGGTGATGTCGTCAAGGGCAATATAGGCTGACTTTGACGCTGATCCAACTATTCCACGAAAAATGGGCTTCAAGAGAGAAGATAGCGTAGCAAAGCGAAGGGTTATGTTTCCGACACAAGTGAGTCTGCACATGCAGTGAGCTCAAAATTATTGTAATGAGGGAAATCTAAGCCGCGGCTTGTGTTCATTTCACATAATCAGTAAAGCACCTCCTTTCAAATCTTTCCCGCCGTATTTGTGTTTGAAATAACGAGAATCAGAGGCCACAAAACATGCCATTGGTGCTCGTGCAAAGAATTAAGCTAATGTTTGATAGTGGCGAATGACATATTAAGGTAGTGCTACGCGCCACTCGCTTATTTCGGTAATGAGAGCGACATTGTGGTCACGGAGCAATATGAGCGCCGTGCGGTTGGCACTCTTGTTAGCTATTTTAAACTGTGTTCCCAAAAAATCAACACTTAGCGCGTTCACCCATTGGGGCATTTACTCATAACATGCTATTAGAAAATGTTTATGACACTGTGGATCTTTCCAATTTTTGGCCAAGCAACAAGCACGAATCTACCGTATTAAACACTCTTTAAAGACCTAATCGAAGGCAAAGGATTCCAAAACTGCTCACATAACCATGCTGCCTTGAAATCAATAATCAGTTTCAAAATGAGAAAATTATGGAACAACACTAAAATCCGTGCCTAAGTCATTGCAGCAGTTCTGTTTTTCTGTCTGCAGCGCAAAACCCCACTGGACGCTCCTGCTCTAGGCTCGGGAAATTTCAATTGATTGGGGAAATGTTATTTTCTCGCAAGAAGAGAAAATGTGCACGGTGCATTGCCTGAAGGTTTACGGGTTGTGCTAGCAGAGCGAGAAAATATTTAATGCGCCACAATGCACGCATTGTTTTAGTAGAATTACACAGGATTTAAAAGTTCGTGGCTTTCCACATTTTTCTTCCCTCGAAGTTACCTACGTAAGCTACATCTGTTGTCAGCCGCGAATATTTGCGGGATCTGGAATGCGTGGCGGAGCAAATCAGAACTGCAAAGCTCCGCCACCTTCCAGTACAGCGCATGGTGTGGAGGCTCACGGCAAGCCTGGCGCGGCAGTGTCGTGAGCCTCAAAACCTGGTTATTTTCGACATCTCGTCGAGGCATCGCCATTTGTTCTGTTATAAAAATTGCTTTTAATGGAAGCAGAAAATTGCAATCAAATGAAAAGTCCATTCGAAGACAGTGTACTATAATTGCATACAACTTAAGTAAACAGCAGTTGCTAACGCTGGACCACGGTCCGCAGCGACCTGTATTACTCCGCTAGCCAATGGCTACAGTAAACGGAATCATCTTTTTCATGTCTGGCTACAATGAAGAAGCCAAGCATCAAAATTCTAGAGCTTATGTTTATATTCTTCTTACAAGCTTCTTGCTTATTTAGGAAGAAAACTTTCAAAGGTGAACTACTTTTTCGTCGTGGAGGAATTCTCTGGCGAGGTCTTGGATGAAGGCGGGGCTTCACAGCAGACTTAAGTTGTATCCGACTATAGCATTTGAAGAAACTTTGAAGAAAAAGACACGTATAAAAGCTACAAGCAATGAAGTCGTCCAGTACCTAAAGATGGATTACATACATTCTTACACACTAAAAGACATGGCGTTAAAAAATGAGAAGGTAAGAAACAGGCAACAACAGGTAAATACGCCGCTTAAACAGTCAACGTGTGTAAAAAAATACAGGTTCCATTCAAATGAGGTGCAACGACTCAATTCAACAAGGCACACAGTATATAGCCTAAAGGCAGAATTGAAGTGGAAAGAATGAAAGATACGAAAAAGGTTTAAAACAAGGTTAAATAAAGCCTCAGGACATAGAATAAAAACAAACTACTACTACGCTGTTTACTGCTAAAATCTTCGCACCCACAGTAAGAATTGACCTACGTACTGCTTAATATATCGTGTTTCTTTCTTTGTAAGTGCAACAGAAGGCGTGCTCACGCACTTGTCACCAGCCTCCTTTCTGTTAAGGGCTGCAGGGATTCCCTCTCTCTTTTTGGGCTCAGCCTTCCCAATGCCAACCTATATTTTCATTCTGATGTACATGCTGGTTTGTGAGGGCACCGCTTGCGATTTTCGGACAGGCGGCCATCTGTAGCTACGGCTGAAACATTCACTTGGTGCTCTTGTACTCTTTCATTAAGGCAACGGCCAGGTTGTCCCGGGCAGCGTTTGTCGCAGGTCAAGGGGATCTTGTAAACGACGTCTTTCTGTCACTTGACGGCTTAGGCCCGGTGTCTTATACTGCAGACACTTACCGTCGTTGACGTCCTGCCACAGCTTACCCAGCTTGTTAGGTGCAATCAGCACCACCGAGATGCCGTTTCTTCCAGCTACTTTTTAAAGCCGGTGTGAAAACCGCACATATACGGAAAGGCTGCGCGCCATTTGTTTGGCTTGGTCCTTTCGGTGTCATTTGGGCTAACGCCATTGTAGACCTCTTTTAGAAGGCCCTCGGCTATGAAGGCTACAACAGCCATAGGGTAGCTTGACTTTCTCAGCCGTGCCACGTGCTCTTTGAGGTTGTCTTGAATCTTGCGAGAACAAGACTTATTGAGAGTGCCTCGCATACAGTTCCAAACTATGCTCATTTGTTACTAATTTGGAATGGGCCTAGGAATAAGGTTTTTTTTTTTTTTTGAACGGGACCGATACATCTAGCACAGCTGAGGTTCATCAAGTCAAAGGCATGAATCCAGGAATTGAAAACAGTCGCCGAGGAGAAGCTCGTTCGTGAACTTTATCCTCGCCGCGCCTTTGCGGTGGCATAAGATTGCAAGGCCAAACACTGCAAGCGGTGCTCTTACAAACCAGCATACACACTTGAATGGCAGAATACGGTAGCATTGGGAAGGATGAGCACGAAAAAAGAGAGGAAAATCCTTACAAACACGATATCTTTAGCAGTACGAAGTCATTTCATACTGTAGGTGCGAAAGTTTTAGCACGAAAAAGCTTAGCGCTTTTCCTGTCCGTCTTGTCGCTTTATTTCACCTGGTTTTAAAACAATTTCTTGGCGTTCATTCTTTCCACTACAATTCTGCCTTTATTCTCAATGCTGTGTGCATTGTAGCATTGTTTCGTTGCACCTCATTTGAATCATGCTTTTAATTTTTACACATGTTGAGTGTTTAAACGGAGTATGTGCCTGTTGCTTCCTGATTCTTACCTTGTCATTTTTTAACGCCATGTCTTTTAGTGCGTAAGAAGGCATGTTCCACCGAGCCCACCTTCAGTTGCTGCACAACTTCATTGCTTTTAGCGTTTACACATGTCTAAAACTGACCTTTATAGTCTACTATCGAATCATAATTTATGGTCTTTCAGTTCTATCGCTGTTTTTAACTGTTTACCTAGTCCTCTATCCCATTTTTAGGAGTTCCTTTCCTTCCTTCATTTCACAGGTTCATTTATTGTTACTGTTCTGATTTTTTTTTTTGGAGGGGGGAGATCTTCTTTTATCAGGTTTACTCATGTTCGCGTATAATACTGGTCTCTTCATTCACCTTGGGCTTTCCTTTTGTTATTGTTGCCTGTCATTATCATCACTTGACGCAACCGCAGCGGATAGGTGACACCAGCTGTGCGAGGGTATCAATATTCCCGTTCAGCAATAAATTATCATTTGCAAGTCTATCGTGTATCCTGTTGCTTCTTTCTGTGTCCGTGTCCGTAGCGCTAGTTACCATGTCGGAATTTCTTACCGATAATGTAAGCCAAAAAATTTCGGAGATTCAATTCTCGCTCGTCTATCGCATTTTAAAGCGCGAGGAAATTTATTTGACATAGCTACACTTCACAAACGAAGCATGACCACCCATCAAACGACGTTTAGGTCGCTCATCCGCAAGCTTTTAATAAAAGCTCGGTTGATGCATTTGGTTTACCCTAGTGGCCGCAGGAGCTGCAACACGACCCATCACCCAAGAGACTTGACCACCTCCCCGCACAGTCCACAGCCGTACATCTGCGCGGGACGCCCGCATTGGATCTGTTGTCAGCACCTGGGTATGCAAAAAGAAACCATTGCGTAACATGCTTCGTGATATGAGAAGTTCCGTCAGTCGCCCCGCAAGAATCACGCGTGCGAGCTTCCAGAAAAGCGCTCCATCTGCGGAATTACGTCGCACATTATCCGCATCCAATGTTTTCATTATTGTTTTTGTCAAGTTTCTTCTGTGCCTTACTTTCAGCAATATATAACAAACTAACCCTTATAAATACAGTATAATAAGCTCATAAATAGTTTTCCTCTCATCAATAGTGATTTACAGGGATCTCGCAATGAAAAAGGGCACATTATAAACATTATAATTATCAGCCCATTATCAGCATAGCATAAGAATAATTTCAAAATACGGCATTTCCTTTGGTCAGATGTTTACGGGAATTCCCCAAGGTTGAGTAGATTTGTTATATGGAAGCAATTACTCATTGCTATCGATCCAAGCGCAGCCATGCGGCTACAAAGGAAAGTTTTACAGCTTCCACAGAAACTTCAAAGTCAAAGAAAAGAAAACTTTGTATAATTATTCGTCCAATTATTAAGCTCTGCGATTTCCGCGCTTGCTGTAAGATCCGCCTGCAGCGACTTCACAGACGTAAGTCTCACAGTTTTCAAAATAAAATTCTGCAAACTTTAAAAAAAAATACCGCAGGCATTTAAGACTACTTATTTGCTTTGAATGCGAAAGCATTCTCTCATCGTGAGCTCTGTTGAGAGGGTCGCTAATGATTCTTTTCTTGCTAATGACGCGCCCACTCATTAGAATAAAGTCGTAAGGGTACGCATATGCAAAGTTCACCTTTGTTCGATCGAAGAAACGCGGTTTTGTGGCCCATAGGTTACATGCTCACCTCGCAATCTGGAAGTCCTGGCTTCAATTCCCCGCAACTTCGCAATAAATTTTGTTTTTCTTTGCTCTCAACTTCTCTATCTGATAATGCACTGCTTGCGGCATGCATTAGTATGGGGACGTAACTTAGTAATTTTCATACGACGGTTGCTGGTCAACGCCGCCGGATTTCGTTGCCGATTAGCCACACAATGCTTTTGAAATCATAATCCATAATTGATAGTGGTAGGAATGCTCCTAGGGATCTATGAATGGACAGAATGGAAAAAAATGACAATTCAGCATATACGGACATTAAGCCATTATCGCTTAATGTCATGAATTGCAGTTGCCATTCGTGAACACTGGATCTGAGCACCGAAACAGTATGGAAAACCGAACTGCTAGAGAACCTAATTCGCATTTGTCCTAACTGGGCAAATCGACCATCAATTTTATATAGACTCTAAATTACGCGCTACCTGCTGTTTATTGAGCAGACAAAGAGGTAATGATGTTGATAGCCCAATCGTACCTGGAGACTCGTGTCTTCATCACCAGAGACTATGCTCCAAAACGTAAGGCACTGTTTTAGCATGAAGTGCTTTGCCAGAATCTCGCCAATGAGATCAGCCTTGTCTCCGTCGTTCCGTTCGTGGTTGCTGAGTAACAGGTACGAACCTGAAAAGAACGAAATCGGCCGTAGCCCACACTCCTCTTTTTCGCGACGCAATGAAGCAGCGCTTGAAAGGACTCAAGCAATGTGTAGGAGCGTAAATCCTGGCACGCATACCACTAATGCACTAGTGCTATGTAAAGAAAACATTCCTCACTCATGATCGCCTGCGCACAATTCTTGAGCTACATAGTGCCCTCTCTGGAAACAGGGTTGTTTTTCTCTGTTAGGCAGTTCATACTTAGAGCGTCCTCGAAATTACAGTTTCTAAAACTGTACTGTACACACTGAGCGTTGTGAAGTCGGGGGTTCGCCGGATATAGCGCAAAAAATTATTTACTCTGATACGTACCTCTAAAACCGCCCCAAAAAGTCTTTACTCCGATACGTACCTCTAAAACCACCCCAAAAAGTTGTTGTGCCCGGTTTAAGATAATCGTCAGTCACGACCACTCGTACCACTGGTTCCAATCGTCGTAATTATCATCAGTCTAGCTACTCCTACTGCAGGAAAAAGCCCTCTTCCATACCTCTTCAGTTAATCCGGTCCTGTGCCAGCTGCGGCCGCCTTATCCCAGCTCTTTGTCATATTGCCATGCGTTGCATTCAGCTTGCTATGCATAGCACTGTGAGTGAGTCATGCATAGAACTTATGCACGTTATGCTTATGCTCATTAATTCTGCACTGGGCATACAAGAGTGCTGCGTCTACACTGAAAGAAAATGAGAGACCTAGTGCACCATTTATTAGGAGATGGCCTCTGTAGTGCGAGGCACGTCTAGAATTGCGAAACAAAAAGACTTGATACACATTGGCCATCGAGTTTTGGCTATCTGGACCTCATCATCGAACTCGTCGACCTCAAAAAAAAATAAAAAGTTGTTAGCCGCTCTCCATTAAACATTTTCGCCAAGAATTGAATCGTAGTAGCTCTTTCTAGGGCTGCCTTGCCGTCTTTATTCATTTTAGAGTTTGTAAATACGCTTTCAACGTATATGTACTATATAGTTTGACACTAAATTTCACATTGACATTTTGCGCAAAGTTTCAAACAATCATTTTACAGTATATTCCTGCCGCCGTCCACGACATTGGTTCGCCTCTTGTTCTTTACTATAGCTTCGCACACCACTCTCTCAGTTATGCTGCGTGTTTTCTTAAGAGCCCGCACAAAATAAATAATAGCGCCTTTCACAGCTGCAGATGTCGTCCGTACGGGTATAGTAGTAGTTCAAACGGATGTTGAGAGAAGAGAATGTTCTTTTTTATTAATTCATGGCTGTACTGATTTTTTCTGCAAATATTACACGTTTCGCTTTGGTAATACGCAGAATACTGAACTTTGATGCGAGGCATGGTTTTATGATAGAACGCTATTTAACTTTCCTAAGATACGGCATTGTTTCAACGTATTTTGTTGTTTACGTACATTACTGCCAGTTGTTCACAAGCATCGAACAAAGGCTGGATGATGCTGTGCGGTTGCCGCTTTCGGAGAGCGTAATTTCGTGGAAAATGACAGAGTAATTTGCCGGTAGTCCTCGCGAACCAATTACGCCATTCAGGAAATTTCAGAAACAGCATAGGCAAAGAAAGGCACATATAAGATATACCAATCTATCCATCTATCTCACTGTCTATTTTATACCCGTGTCACACGGGCATTTAGAGGCCCTTGAACAGACAGTCTATCGACTCAAAGGCCATTGAGCGGTGCTGCACGGGCAGTTTCAATGGCCATCGAGTCAATGCAGCAGCGCGGAACTATATCCAGATTTCGAGAGCCTTAGAGTGTTGCCCAAGGTTGCTAGCGTTGCTTCGAGCGGATACGTTAAGGATTCAAAAGCATGAAGAAACATTATTATCTCAAACTTTAATAGAAGCAGTAAAATATTTGTCTGCACAAATTTAGAAATTATATCGGTCTGGTTTAAAGCGCATTAATTTTATACTCTAAATCGCAGACGACGGAAATTCCAGCAGTATCTGTGTTGCCAGAGCGTTACAAAACTGCGACATCAAATCGTAATAAAGACAGTATCTTTCAAGACAACGCAACTGGTCTTTATTAATAACTAAAAGTCCCTTATTACTCGCAAAAAGTGTACAAAACAAATATTTTTGGTTATTTGCGCAAAATCTAAACTAGCGATTCTGGCTCCACTCAAGCTTGGCGCAACATACGAGAACTATTTCAATGGCCATTGAAATTTACCGTTTAGCAACGACACAACCCCTTCGAGTTCGATAGCGATAGAGAATTGGCCGTGTGACAGGGGTAATAATTAAACGGCCCTTCTTTCAGCTATTTTAGCCTAAGCTAAAATAATTTTTTCGTTATTTGAATCCTTGCAATACAACTGCTATATTCTGAGCAATGCACTTCTAAATGATTGTTTTCTAATGAACGAGCTTGTAATCAAGGCCACATCCTTCGTACACGAAGAGCTAAACTTTTGTCGCTAAATTATCTTACCACTGGCGTTTCCCAAGGTTTTGTCCTGGTTAGGCCTTGCCAGTGTTGTCTTCACATCTCCTCCGGCTAGAAGCCAGGTAAACTTATTTGCCGCACAATGGCGGTTCATCCATGTGCACCAGCCATCTTCGAAGTCACAACTCCGGTCACCTTGTGCTGCCCCAATAAGAGAGAAACACTTTCATATGGGCGCGATTAAACTGCGCTGAAGATGGAAAGACCACTCTGATTGCCGCTTATTGAACCCGAAGATTTCTTTCTTTTTTTTTTAAATGGACAGTGTTGTGGTCTGAATCAGAAATGAGTGAGCCGGCTTTTCTTTCCGTTCCGCAAACAAAATAGCCAGTGGAAGGTGACAGCTTTCAGGACGAAAGAAGATTTAAGATCTGCGTAGGCCGGGTAAGCTGCTCCCCGCGGTCCTCTCGAGCTAGGAAACTTGAGTGATGTTAAGTCACTGTAACCAGCAGAACGCATAGGTAGTGTGCACCTGAGTGCACTGAGTTGTAGGACGACAGCACCGTTCACCGCGCGGGTGTGAAAAATTTCTCACTTCGTTCATCGGGCCTCGAGGTTGGTAATAAGCAGGAATTATTGCGCGTCTCTTATTATTGTGTGTGTCGTGGTGGCTCGGATGTTATGGTGCTGGGCTGCTGACCCGAAAGACGCGAGCTCGATCCCTGCCACGATGGTCGCATTTATATTGTGGAGAAATGCAACACCCGTGTACTGAGCGACGTCGGTACACGTTAAAGAACCCCAGGTGGTCGAAATTATCCGGAGCCCTGCACTACGGGGTCCCTCATAGCATGAGTCGCTCTGGGATGTGAAACCCCATAAAACTACAAAAGAATTGTTGGGTGCGTCACATAACAACGACCATAAAAGAAAGAAAATCGGGCAAAGCAGGAATATTCAGAAACAAAAATTATGCCCCGCTGCATACTCAGTGTAGTGGGGTTAAGTGGGAATCATTGCAGAATATTGTCATACTCACTATTTCATTTTCTTTTATTTATTTTTTACTTAATTTTAATCTATCATCAGCACTTGGAAAATATTGTCAAAGGCACAACATTGAACTGCAATACGGGTAATGCAGTGCAAACTCAGGGCCAAGCACTTCTGCCTCTTTAATAACATGCTAAAGTAAGTTTGCACTGAACTAAAAACCGTCTATCATAGTGCTCATGCGGGATCTCAAGCAAAATAAAGCCGAAAAGAAAACCTTCGGTTCAGTATATTCCAGGACAAGTGATTCCCTCTGTAATTTTTCAACAGAGGTGGTCAATAATGCAGTAACCTGGCGCGTGTTCATCCACTTATGTACGGTGACATGAAACTATGCACAACTGATGGCGGGATTTTAGCAAAGGGTGTATTAGTATTATATTTGATACTAGATCTTAGTCCGGTTAGGTTAGCACTCAGTGTTTCCAGCCTGCCAGCCCGGTAAAGATATTTCTCGAACGCGCTCGAAGACCATCATGGCCACATGCGTACTCTGACCATGGGGCAAAACAATTATGGCGATTGTATAATTGTTCACGCGAAAAATTAACGCTAGCTCGCATGCGGCAATAATTGGGTAGAGTGCGACGTAGCCCTGCTGGATGCCTAGCAAAAGTGGAGAGAGCAAGCGAGGGGGGGGGGGGGGTACTTACCGAATACCAACAGTGTCTGACGGCACTGCGCTTGTTGAGATAGGCAGAGGCTGCCCTGCCTTGTAAGCTGACCTCCTCTCTCACAGACTTCTGTCTTTCTTTTTGCACGATAAAGTCCTTCGTTCCCACTGACTCCGCAATTTTACTCACGACTGTACTACGCACTCTGTAATCCGTCTGAGACGCTTTTTGCTAATCTAATAGCCACCCGTGCCACTTTATATAACGAAAAGTCCTGTACCTATAGTTTCTAACAAACCAAACACTTGCGCGATTTTATAATTTGGCCGAGAATTATCACCATTTACGAGCTCTAGAATGCGTCTATCAATATGACTGATTGCGTAGCTAATGGACAGTAAAAGTATAGACTTGGACTTACATCTTTTGCCCTTGCAGTCGTCCAGCCTTATGTCGTCAATTGCACAGAAGGATCTCTCTCCCTTATTCTCAGGCCTCGTGGAGCATATAAATGACATCTGCGCAGGAGATACCAACAAATATTTGCAAGAGCCTGATTTAACAGCATATTCGGGTGAGTGCATAACGCTGGAATTGTTTTTAATATGCGTGAGGTAATGATTGGTGTAATTTTCGCCGGACTTCTGATAAGACATCCCTTCGCAGCCCAAGCACGCCAGCGAAATGGCACTTTTCATGCAACACCTGCGTTGCTAACCACAACTAATTGCTTTCTTCTTGGCTGCTTGTTATAGGTAGGAAGAATTTCTCACGTATGGGACCTTTTTTTCAATAAGAAGCCTAAGAGTACGAGAGTTGATTTGCGTAGTAGCTCTTGAAATGCGTACGTGCTATTGCTGAGACGCATAATTGTTCTTTTATTACAATAATAATAAAAAGGAAGGAACAGATTTTTGCTAGCCCTGGCATTTGCCATCGATACTGAAGCACCTGAGCTGGGGCAGCGGAAATAAAGGATAGCAGCCAGAATGGAGAAATGAAATGAAAGAGGTGAGGGGACAGGGGGAGAGGTAATATACACAAACTATTTACACACTAAGAAATGTGTCCAGGAATGAGAATGCGCTGTTTTGGGACTAATTTCCCTCTGGCAACCTAACCCGTCTGCTTGTGTAGTATACCCCTCACGTGAACAAGTGACAATACACGACAAGCCCGCCGTTTGTGAATACAGTGCATAAATATTTTTGTGCATGTAGTTGCACCGGTTCCTCACGCGCAGTACTGAACCCAACTGTGCCTGAACACTAGCGGCCGAGCTACATTACCTTCTCACCTTTTCTATTGTGATTATGTACATTACCTAGCGTATATAGATCTACACGTCCTTTTACGCGGTCGCTCCTGACGATCCATCTGCAGCATAATTGTGTAAGTCAGTAGACAGCAATCCCCTTGGACAGTACCATCTTTTACTTCCATGTGTATTTTTGTGTTATAATAAACCACCGCCGCTACTTCACTGAAACAAATGCATCTCATCAGCGCTGCAGCCCGCCGTGGGGCTTCTTACCATACGTTCTAACGCTTTCGAAGTAAACGCTCATGTGTTTCTTCGGATCGCCTCGAATACATGCTCTGGTTTGGTACCAGTCTATTATATCATATCTTATCGGCATTCGAGCTCCAGGCACGGCATGCCCTCGTATTTTCACTGGACTTCAAATGGCAGTTACACCCATAGTTTCACGTCGTCGCGACCATGGCACGAATGCCTCACAGCAAAAATGAACAATGTGTCATTCACTTATAAGCTACTGGTCTTTCGTTTCTTGTCCATTTATGGCCAGGCGATATCACACAACTTGAATAAATTATTTTCTTAATTAATGTAAGTGAGGCCCTGTCCGATAATAATTCGTCCTGGTAACTTCATGCCTTTCTGCAGCATACTTTGCTGTGCTGGCCACAAGGAGACACTTTAAGAGAATGTACAAAAGCAGTATATGAAGTAATTCGGTTAGTCGGAAATTCATTTTAACGAGAGCTACACTGCTTCTATTCACATAGAAAGAGCGAATACCAACAGGAACGATAAAGCGCAATCGTTCCTATCAGTCTCCGCTGTGACCATGTTAATGCAAGCAGTGAAATGAAACTCTCAAAAGGAAAGCAGGTTTTCTGGCTAACTTTACTTGAGAACGGAAGCTACCGACCTGACATTCAAACAGGTGCCATAGCCATGTCGACCAGTTCGGGTGGCGTTTCGGTTATTCCGGCAAGCACCGCCGTATCCTATTTCTAATCGTCACAGCGGGCAACATTCACCACTGAGGCAACTTCAGCTCAGCAGTGCGCACCACTTTGTACATCAAATGTCCGCTGAACAGCAACAACCTCTCGAAAACATGCAAGATTTGGCAGCTGCAAGTCAGAATTGCAAAATTTGTTATGTTTGATCTGCCAGGAATCTATCATGCCGGTATTGCCTCATATCGCAGATATTTACCAAGCAGCAGCACCATCGCAAGCGTCATCGGTGCGGCTAAAAAGAAGAAACGGCCTCGTGGTTCAGCTCCTGCTTCGTGCGCGCCGCTCGTGCTGAAAGCGTTTGTTTTCCTCTCGGTCTTCGGTTCGGGAAATGGAGGCCTACGTCGTCTCACACTTCATTTAATTCAGTATAATCGTTTTCTGTGTGTGTACGTGCCTTGCTGATTCATTTTATGTGAACGCGGCTCCACCTAGACCACGATCGTTTCATAGCTGAAAGATGCCACGGGCATGCTACTTAAGGATTCAGCGATGAGTGCAGCATTATCTTCAAGTACAGCGGGGGGCGCTGCGAGCTGTCGAGGAGAGCGGACGTGCGCACATGCACTCCGCAATTTTCGAAGTCTCTGACCCACAATTCCGACCGGATCGCCGAAATTTTCGAGCGGAAAGGAAGAACCGAAGCGGAGCACAAGGACACCAAAAGCAAGCCGGTGGGTCCACTTTTTTGGATTTTATCGGACTTTTGGTGCTCCCACGTGGCCGCCGAGACTTAAGCCTAACCTAAGCTTAACGAGTACTGGGGACTGCGGGCGGCCCGGCCGCGGCAGAGAGGGCACCTGAGGCCCGAAGAGACCTCCCCCCGGACACGCGAACACCCTGAACCGAGAAAGAATATGGAGGGACTACCCAGGGACCTGGCAGACGCACAGGAAATGGACTACCACGTGGCGACCGAGGCCGAGGGCCTAGGCCTAACCGGCTCGGTCGGCAACGAAGTCCCGAGAAGAAGCAGCCCCTCATCCGACCCAAGCACACAAGAGGAAGACAACCAAAACTGGGAGATTGCAATGTCGAGAAGGCAAGCGAGACGCCTGCGAGAGCAACAACAAGGAAACGGCGGCGCCAGCGAGTCGGCCTGCGCAGCGGCAAGCCGAGCGGGACCGCAGAGACCCGCGGTCAGCGGGCCCGACACGGAAGCCACTGCCGAGGAGAAGCGCAGGGAAGCGGCGAGGAAACGACTTCCTCCCCTACCCAAGTACGACCTGAAAATCGTTCGGAGACCCAGAGGCCTCACCGTGAGAAACCTGCAGACCCACCATGTGGCTCGGGCGGTGGTCGCGGCGACCGGCTCGAGGTGCAAGGGCGAGGACCTGATCATCAGACTACGAAACGGCTCCAACATAATCATCGTGAGCACCGACAACGAAGAGGCGGCCCAACACGTGAGGCGCATCTCCCACCTCACGTTCGGAGAGACGTCCTACGCGGTGAACGCACACGTGGCGGTACCGGAAGACACGATACGAGGGGTGGTCCACGGCATCGTGCCCGGAACGACGCCTGAAGAAATGAAAGCCAACCTGAGGGTGCGCACCCAGGAAGTCAAGATCCACAGCGCTCGTATGCTGGGCAAGTCGAGCACGGCAGTAATCACCTTTGACGGCCACACGAAGCCCAGACAAGTCCTGTACTACGGAGGGGAGATGTGGTGCTACCCATACCTCCCCACCCGCCAGGTCTGCTACGTGTGCTGCAAGCAGGGCCACAGATCCGACGTCTGCCCGACCCCGGACAGCAAGGCCTGCAAGCAGTGTGGGGAGCAGGACCCAACCAAAGAACACCAATGCACCCCGAAGTGCCTGATCTGCGGCGAGGGCCACAAAACAGGCACCAAGGAATGCAAACAAAGACTGAAGTCAGCGGAGGAACTGCGGGGGCGACCTGCCTTCAGGAACCGACAGCAGCAACAGCAGCTGCTGAGACGGGGACGAAGCAGGAGCCGCAGCAGAGGCCGCGTGCCAAGGTGGTTTGGGGAGGAAGAGGACTCCTCCTTCCAGCCACGGAGCGGAGGAAGCAAGTCGAGGAGCCGGAGCCGGGGGAGAAGCAAGAGCCGGGACGGACGGCGGGACGAGTCCTACCCGCCGCTGGTGAAGCCCGGGGGACCCGGACCGAAGCAGCAACAACAACAGCAGAAGAAGAGCGGCGGAGTCAAGGTGAGCTGGGGAGCGAGCCCCCCCATGTCGCTTTTTCCGCACTCAAACACACACTCAAACACAAACACATCCTCACGCAAAGAGAAAAAGCTAGAAGAAGAAAACAGGGCTCTGAGGCAGGAGCTAGAAAAGAGCCGAGAGGAGACTAGATGGATTAAGCAGAAGCTAGACGAACTCATCAGAGAACTGCAATGGCAACGACAGGGCAGAAGTGAGGCAGGCAACAGCAGGCCGACCCCCCCTTTGCCACCGCCCGAGGAGGCACAGAAACAATCGGAAGAACAAAGGTGGAACGAAATAAAAAGTTTTATGCTGACCGTACAGAAGCAAATGCACGAACTCCAGCAGAAACAAGCTATGCAGGACCAAAGCTTCCGCAGCTACATCAAGAATCAAAACAGCAGAGCCATTAACGAGGCCAGAGACAGACTATTCTGCGAGAGACGCTTCGGCGGATCAGAAAACCAAGGGGCAAACAACAACGGTAACTCATCATGGCAGGACATCAGCAACTAAGCATTTGGCAGTGGAACTGCAGGGGGTACAAGAGGAAGCAGAACCTCCTGCAGCAGTACATAAACTCCCAGGGGAAGCAGCCAGACGTAATTCTGCGACAAGAAACCAACAGCACACCCACGCTAAAGGGATACACATGTCAGGAAGGCGGGAAAAGAGCCGCAACCCTCGTAAACAACAAAATAGCCACCATAGCACACAAATAGATCGAGGGCACAGGGATAGAACACGTAATCACCGAAATAATCCCAAAGAAGAAGTTCAGCGCGAAGAGCACGTACATAGTGAACCTATACAGCTCCCCGAAACAAAAGGACGGCGATTTTGGAAAGCTGTTTACTGAAGTAAGCAAGATGGCCAAAACGAACGCCCTCGTGGTAGCGGGAGACTTTAACGCCAAGAGTCCGAACTGGGGATACCCATCGTCCGACCGCAAAGGCCAAGGCATATGGGACGCCGCGGAGAACCTGGGGTACGAACTAGTAACGGACGAAGACCAACCTACAAGGATAGGCAACAGCGTCAGCGCAGACACGTGCCCGGACCTCACCTTCTTGAAGGGCACGAGCCAAGTAGAGTGAGAAAACACCCTAGAAAACCTGGGGAGCAACCACTGCATAATCCAACTCACGATGGCAGCGGAGTCCACCAAACGAAAACTTGGGAAAGCGCGCCTCACCGACTGGGACGCCTTTCGGCAAGGAAGCAGGGATCTGACCGGGCAGATCACAAACATCAAAGAGTGGTGCCAACAGCTCAAACAGATACAGGAGACCTACACGCAAGAGGTAGACAGAACCGAGCAAATACCGGAGGTGGACAAGCGCCTGCTCAGGCTATGGGAGGCAAGGCGCGGGCTCACCAAACGATGGAGGAAACAAAAGCTAAACAGGAAGCTAAAGAAGAAGATAGCGGAAATCACGGCCAAGGCAGAAGAATACGCTACACAACTGGCAAGGCAAGGGTGGCAGCAGTTCAGCAGCTCGCTAAACGGCACCCTGAACACGGCCAAAACGTGGCGAATTCTGAAAGCGATGATGGATCCGGGAAAGACGAAGACCGAAAGCAGTAAAACGATACAAAGACTGATCCACCAGTACGAAGGAACGGAGAACCAAATGATAGAGGACCTCAAAAGCAAGTGTTATGGGAAGGAACGCCCCGAAGGATATAGAGGAACCTATCAAGGCAAAGAAAACCCCGAGATGGACAGGCCGATCACGCTGGCAGAAGTGCACGAGGCGATGGGGGCCCTCACTAAGAACACGGCAGCTGGGGGAGACAGGATACGCAATTCCCTCATACGCAACCTCAGTGAGGAAGCGGTAAACCAGCTGACAGACTACCTCAACCAACTCTGGGCCGAGGGCTCGATTCCGGCCGAATGGAAACACGCGGAGGTAGTGATGATCCCCAAACCGGGCAAAAAGCTGCAGATCGAAAACCTACGACCGATCTCCCTCACCTCGTGCCTGGGAAAGCTGTACGAAAGAATAATTCCGAAAAGAATCCAGCTATGGATGGAGCGAGAACAACTCTATCCCCACAGCATGTTTGGATTCAGGTCAAAGCTGTCTACGCAAGACGTTCTCCTACAACTCAAGGAGGACGTTCTCGCCAACATCCCGAAGGCTGGAGAGAATGTTGTCATGGCCCTAGACATCAAGAGGGCCTTTGACAACGTCAGCCACCCGGCAATAATGGAGGGCCTCCAGAACATAAATTGCGGAGAAAGAACTCACAACTACGTGAGGGCCTTTCTCGCTGGCAGAACTGCCACCGTGGGGCTGGGAGACGTGAGAAGCCAACCCTTTAACACCCCCCACAAAGGAACCCCACAGGGGTCGGTGATTTCGCCCGTGCTCTTCAACCTAGCCATGATCGGCCTGGCCAAAAGATTGGGGGAAATCGAAGGCACACAACATGCCATGTATGCGGACGACATCACGGTGTGGACCAACCGTGGATCGCTAGGAGAAAAACAAGAGAGACTACAGAGAGCCGCGACCTGCATAGAAGAATACGTGAAGGCAAGGGGTCTAGCGAGGAAACCCACGGAGGCGAGCCTAGAGATCAAGCTCGAAGGCCAAAACATACCAGAAAGAAGCACCATAAGGATTCTGGGCATGTGGCTGCAGAGCAGCGGCAAATGCAGCCACACGATCAGCCTGCTACAGAAATCGACCGAACAAGTCGGCAGAATGATAAAGAGAGCCTCCAGCAGAAGACACGGCATGAAGGAAGAGGACACCCTCAAACTAGTCAGGAGCCTGGTAGTCAGTAGGGTGACGTACTCCCTCCCCTACCACCCGGCGATCAAGAGGGAAAAAGAACAGATCGAGGCATTAATAAGGAAAGCCTACAAGACCGCACTAAACCTACCGAGAAACACCCCGAACGACAAACTACTACAGCTGGGAGTCCACAACACCTTCGAGGAGTTGGCGGCGGCCCAGCTGAACGCACAGCTAGAAAGACTAGAACTTACAGAAACAGGCAGGCAACTCCTGAGAAGACTTGGCCACAGAGTGGAAACCACAGCAGATCCAAACGAGAACATTCCGGACGAAATCCGGCAAACCCTCAGAATCTGCCCACTGCCGCGCAACATGGACCCCAACCTACACGCGGCCAGAAGACAAGCAAGAGCAGAATACGTGGAGAGACACCTAGCCACGCAGGAAAACACGGTGTACACGGACGCAGGACTATATCCGAGGGATAGACGCAACATCACGAGAGTGGCGGTGGCGGTCGTAGACCACACGGGCGACACGATCAGCTGCGCATCCGCGAGAGGACGTACGGTGGCAGAAGGGGAGGAGATCGCTGTGGCGCTTGCAGCGGTCGAAGGCTACCGCAGAAACAAGCCACAGATTATAATACCGGACTCCAAAACGGCCTGCAGACGATATCAGCAAGGAAGGATCTGCAGGGAGGCCCTACGCATCCTCCTCGGCGCGAGAGCCTCGGGATTCAAAGCGAAGCAAAAGGTCTTCTGGGTACCGGCACACACCGGAGTCGAGGTCAACTCGAGGGCTGACAGCCAGGTTCGCGAGATCACGCACCGAGCCTTGCTGACGGAGGACCTCGAGAACCCTTCGATGGTGGACCCGACGTACGCAGACATCCTAAATCACTACAGAGGCTGCAGGTTCAAGTATCCCCCGCCCCACAAACTCATCACACAGCAAGAAGCAGTCAGCTGGAGGAGGCTGCAGACTGGCACCTTCTTTAACTTACACGTCCTAAGCAAAATGTTCCCCACCCAGTACAGCGACAGCTGCCCCTGGTGCGGGGACGTCCCGACACTTTACCACGTCACATGGGAGTGTAAACACAATTACACCTTCCACAAACAGACTAACCCGAGTGCGGAGCAATGGGAGGGCCTGCTCACCAGCAGCGAGCTCACCGCCCAAAGGGCATTGGTGCAGCACGCGTGCGAGGTCGCCAGGACCAGTGGAGCCCTGGAATGAGGGACCACCTTTGCTAAGGAGCCTCCGACGGCGGCGGCGGCTGCGGCAAGCGCCAAGACGCAGCTGCAAGGAGACTCTCCGGAACTGACCAAAAGAATTCAATAAAGTTTTTCATTCATTCATTCAAGTACTGCGAAGCTACCGGATCATCACCTGGAATTCAAGTGCTGGCACCAAAAGGTAGCTTCGTGTGTCCGGCACAAACTCTGAACTAAGTAACGCACTCCAAATGTCGCGCAAGCGTGATCATAACTTGCTAACTTGCCTAGAGTACAAGCACGAGAAGTTCCGGTTGCCACTGCACCAAAGGGCGAGCGATCACAGAGCACCATCGAAATAGATATCCGCGAGTGTGAACGTCTAACTCAGCAGGAAGAGCTGTCCGTAAGGTTTCCAGCGAAAAAATAGCCCTCAGGGTTAGCCTTTTTTTTCATAGGTATTGCTAGTTGCACAAAATTTACTGTATGATCATTGTGGAGAACTTGCAATATGCCTGTTTTTCAAAATGAGCCGGTGCTACCAAATTTTACAATCAACCATCTTTTTTTTTTAATGTAGGTGCATTACCTGACATGTTCTAGATTTTCGGTATAAATAATTTCGTAAATTGTTTTTCCTTATGTTATTCTATGGTAATTACGGTTTTTAATTTACAGCGCCTCTTTACTTGATAGTGGGTTATGCATGACATAGCTACAAGAGAAACGCGGCCACCATTCTATTAATATACGGAGCTAGTTCACTGCTGCGGAACTCATACAACCGAACCAATGGGTCGGGCAAGCGTTCCCCTTGACTACGTGCCAGATGGAAAGTGCTTTGCGATCACGTCTTCGGTGTATTTTAACAAACGCCAGTCGAGCATCAGAAGCGAAGGGCACTTTTGATATAATCGCGTCTAGTTCATTATTCAGTACCTCCACTGCAGCCTATCCCGCTCTTGCCACTGACGAAGCGGATTATTTCGAGCAGCTTATTTCGTCTGTGAATGCTGATTTCTAGGCAAAAATGCCCGCATTTTCGCACGCGACCGATTTCATCCAAGTAACAGTAGCCGCATTAAGGAGTCGCTTTGAGTCATTTGCTTAAATGCCATAGGAAAACTACGTAGAAGAAAGTATTGTAAAGCCCTTCAGCACTCTACTCTCTGGCACGCAGCAGTGCGAGATAAACCAGAGCATAATCGCACCCACAATAAACCATTGTGCAACCAGTCGATGAGAGCCTGATTCCCGGTATTTTCTAAAGCGCACACATCGCCCTCAAGTTGACCCTATTTCAGGTCCTCACGTTAAAGTTTCTCTCCTCCTTGAACACTGCGTCCGCTGCGGTCCAGACACCCCGGATCAACTCTTTGGACGACCGCTGCCAGATCGGCTGATGCGCTTCCCGGCCAGCTGGGAGAGACAAGCAACATAGTGAGAGCTGCCATAATGCAGTGCTCAGTTATGTGAGCATTAAGAAGGACGGCAAGTTAACGACGCAACAGTGGCGTAGATTTTAGGTGGTTGCCCTCCAAAAGGCCTTTAAGAATGCTAACGTGTTCAAATTATGGCGACAAGTTTTCAAAAAGTCTTTATAAGAGTACTGAAGAAAATGGGAGAGAGACATTTGAGACTGCATTTCTGTGAGAATGCAAAAGCATTTGTGCTGAATCATGCTACGTTACAGAACGACTACGGGTCATGTCTATGCATGCTTTGTACACACTCTATACACTTAAGATTACGTTACTCCTAAAGTGCTGAGTCATGACGTTGCAGAATTGCTGATTCATGAGTCGATTTTGATACGTCACATTTCGTCATTCATGACTACACATATGTTCGCTTACATGTGCTGTTAAATCGTACACTGATATTCTGACGTCATCTGAATTTTTTGCCATGGACGGCGACTGACGGCTGCTTTTGTGCTAATGGGACATATAATCCTTTCGCGTTTAAAAAAAAATCTAAACGAATAAGCGATAGAAATAAAAGAATTTCTCATCTGTTTCTTAAAGCTCCAATACTGGTACCTGCTAACGCGACCTTTAGTAGGTAGTCATTCTTCGCAGTCGATGCACTTTCTGAGATGTAGTACTTGAAGTGCAGGCACTGCACATCCGCCCGACCCGGCAATTTCGGTGCCTTCAGGATGTTCTCGGCAGGATGCTTTCCACTTGCTTCTAAGTATGCAAAACCGCCTAAGAAAAAAGTTTAAACAAATATTTCTGTAGCATCAAATCTATATTTGTGACATCTTGTCCTTACTAGTTGTGATGCTATTTTAAGAAAACAAGCAAGAGGCGATTAAACCAAAAACATGTAGTCGTTTCTTCACTGTACTAGGGTTCCATAAATTTAAATAATAAAGCAGCTACTAAGGATTATATCAACCAAATTCTTGTCCTGGTAAATGTGCTGACTGTACCTAACACACCATGCACGCATGCCGTTCGTTGTCAGCCCCTTGTAAAACAATTCGATTTCACATGAGCCCAAGTATTTGCCCCACAAAACTTCAACGATGCCATTTCGGCGCCTAGGTAGTGGTGAGAAAAGTAACAGTCGGTTCGTGATATTTGCAAACAGCCTCAGTAACTGTAACTTCTACCTACTTCAAATTGAGCCTCGTGTTCGGACCTTCAGACGCAGGCATCCTCACCACAGTTATCAGCGTCTTGAAACGGAACCGCAGCAGCATTTACAGAAATTTCAGCACTAGGAGCTGATAGTACACAAGTAGTGTGCCAATATATTGTATCAGTATTTGACATTCCACTTGCCAAATTATGTAGTCATTTGAGAATGATCATTTCACAATCCTCGCACTGATACCCTTCAGGAGCCTTCGCGTCATTTATTTACCAGGCCCGACTCCCCGCCTTTCTTAGAAAATACCTTTTACTGTGAGAATATTTAACTATCTTTTATATAAAGTGCCCAAATATATTACGCACTGGGTAGATTAAGCATGGTTATGCCATCATGCCTATTGTACATAAACAAATTTCTGATACTACTTGCCTATTCCCTTCTTCTAGAGTTTAATAAAATTCTTTCTGGGATTCCCTACCCCATCAGCAAGAGCACAGTGAAAGTTGGTCTAAAGCGTGAAATCCTTTAGGAAATTATTATCTTCGAATATCGTTAATGCATGGCTTTTCGATTCTTACGTAATATTTATGCAGTACATTGCAGCGCCTTGGCAGTGATTTTGTAACTTTGTACTCGACATCATATAACAAGGAATGATAATGATATGAAATAACACACAGTCTTTTACGACGAAAAATGCAACATAAAGACTTGTTTTGGTTATTAAAATAATCGCAAAAACACAATACGATAACCGAATTTCCATTTAGGCGTGCTTAACAGAAAAACTAAGTTTTGTTTAATGCTTAGAAGTCACTGAAACGCCTCTATAAAAATCAGATTATTCTATTATTTCTCGGCAAATAATATATCTTTTATTTCAGATTTCCAGGACCTAATTTCTTTGACATGGTGCAGGATTATTAAATTGATAGCTTTCGAAAATGGCTTGAACTCCAGTTTACTTGAGAAGCCTCAACTGATTACAACTTGCATTTCCTAAACTTGAGAATTAGAATTGTAAAAACGATCACTTATGGCTGATGTGTCCAAACAAGTTGGAAAAACTTTGGTTAATTTAGCTATCAGAACGCTAGGAGACAATCGAGAATGGCCTTGCTTCGACATGTTTTTTCTACCGCATGAAAGGTCTGTGCATTATAAAACAAGCATTTTTCTGAACTAGAAACTTTGACTCCGAGACGTTGTATAAGCTTATAGTGTCCCTTTGTTGGCACGGCGAAAATTTTTAGGAAAGTTGAAGACGACAGCATTGCTTCACGGCAACAATGGGAAGCAAAGAAACTGCATGATATGCTTGTGTACCGCAGCTTCTGCACGGCCTCAAGTATGTAATAAAAGCTTTTGAAATTAATTCATCTGTTCTAATCCTAGAAGGCTGGGTTAGAGACCGTATTTGATAAAGGTTTGTATAGTTTCTCTTTCATTTGACCCACTGCTGTGGCTATGTGCTTCCGCTGGCGTTTGCCGGGGAAAAAATTGGCAGCGGCTTAGCTCGGCTATACCAGGATACACGTAGCGAGAGGTACGTTTCCCTGGTTGAGCTTGTCGTGGCCCCTTTATGTTTAGAAATGAGAGGCATTTTGTATACACATCGCGGTGGCTCAGTGTTTATGGCACTCAGCTGCTGACCCGAAAAAAACAGGTTCGATCCCGACCGCAGCGGCCGAATTTCGATGGAGGCGAAATTCTAGAGGCTCGTGTACTGCGCTATGTCAGTGCACGTTAAAGAACCCCAGGTGGTAGAAATTTCCGGAACCCTTCACTACGGCGTCCATATAGCCTGAGACGCTTTCGGACGTTAAACCTCTATAAACAAAACATTCGTTTTGCTTGACAGAGACGAAGACTGCCCGATGATCTGTGAAGCAGCATGCATTGGTCTCAATTTTGTCTATACAGTGTTTCGTTTTGGTAGAGTCTCTTTTGTATACAATGTCTATAGCAGTTCCCCATTGTGTAGTCTGGACTGGAGGGTTCGAAGCTAAATTGGTCACTTTTCTTTCATACCCTGACTAAGAGAGTCCTGTTTCATTTTGAAATCACCCAAAGTCACACACAGCTGTGAAACCGTGCCGATATTCTGGTATACACGTGGCAACCACATGAATCGTCTGCTTCACAGATGTTCCCGGGGCCAAGTAGATTAGGATGATAATGCCGTTCTCCAGAAGCTGAACACAGCAGACTTCACCATTATTCGCCGCGATCGAAGGGAGATGTCTGAAGGCGGCGATACCTTATTTCACGTATAGACTCCAGCGTTCTTATTTGGTTCAAGCCAACTGCCAGGTGATTATCTCAAGATCGGAAGAGTTAATCTTCTCTTTCCTATACCGCCGTTTAGCAGCGGCTGGACTTTCCTTCTCTGTATGCATGTCATGTTTTGATACATACTCCCACTACATATCCGCCTCTTATACGCAACGCTGCGCATGCGAAGCGCGGTTCGGGTAATAGAGCGGCATGCGGCGAGGCGGCAACGAAAAACGGGGCGCAGCCGAGGGGTCTCTCGGAGTTAGCATGGTATCGGCGCATGCGTACAACCACTCATCCGCATGAAGTCACGCTCGGCTCCGACGGTGGAGCGGGCGCGTGGCCGCGGCGACGGCGAAGCCCGAGCTGTACCATGCTCCTCTCCGGTTGCCATGGTAACTGCGCGTGCGCACAACTGGCCGCTCCCGTGCACCGCGAAATGCTCGACTGGTAGCCCAGTGTAGCTCTCGCTACAAAATGTATGACCTGCGTGGCCGCTGACGAGTGACAGAGCAAGGTGACACGTTTCGAATGCCTGACAAACTTTTTCTGCGCTGCGTCCGCCTCGGGAAAAGGTTCGCGCTTGTTGTAACGACCAATTTTCAGATTATGGCGCCTACAGCATACCTGTACTGAATCCGGTGGCAGTAGGGTGGCTCGCGGCGATGCTGAATCTAAATTTACCTCCTATTGCTTTCGTAAAGATTGACGTCATGATAAGGACGAAAATGAAAGAAACGGCTGCAGAAAATGGCCTATGATTGTTCTAGTGCCAGTAATGTACCCCTGTCGTACGGGCTTTTTCAATGTCCATTTAGCCATCGTCATTTAATCATTTAAATATCGAAATGAATGTCACACAATGCCACACAAGGTCACACGGCTGTTTTCAATGATCATTGAACTCGATGAGCATCGACTCAATACAGGTTCGCGATTGCCCATTGGAATCTCAACGGCTATTGAGAACAGCGTCGCACTCGCCATATGTTGAAAAAGTAACCCATAAAAATCAAAATAAAGAGCAATATCCCTTTATTTAATTTCAAAGGTTTAGATAATAATAACCAGTTCACAAATAAATAATTTTCGAGAGCCTAAGTGACAGCTCCGCAGACAGCCCGGTGATCAGAAGGAAACAAACCAGTCCCGTTCACGTTGCGCGGCGCGCCGCTCTGTTTCCCACGTTTTCACCTCTAGTGCGCTTTGCGGCAACCGTGTCCAAGAAGTTCCCCACAACTGCTGAAACAATATAATAACTATGAATGCTACAAAGATGGCCAGCGATCCGTGGCAGCTTCGCCAGCGAAAAATGAATGCTTCTGGGACAATGGTATGAAGGTTTCATCCTTACCCATCGTCACTCTGCCATCGCTGTCCCTGGACTGTGCCGAACAGTTATGAATTGCAGTACTTTTTTTTTTCCGAGCAAAGTTACAATTAAAAAAATTAACTCGTTTTACTTCGCATCACTTTGTATGCTTACTCAGTTCTGCTACCCCTAGCGTCATCTATCCCATCGCATGCTCACTATACAATTGTAATTGAAATTCGCCGTGTGGCAGCGGTGCATCAGGATGGCGGTCGGAAATCCCGATAGCCACTGCATGACTCAATGGGCATTGATATCGCTCGTCTAAGAAGGGTACTACTATATTTGTAAATGTGACAGCGAGAAGTAAAGGAATGAAAAGAAAGGAATGAATTTCGAGGAACCAGAGGAGAAGCGTCTGAGGTAAGCCGCGGGATGTTGACAGGCCGCAATTGGAGAGGGAGAGGTTGGAAAATGAGCGGCCCATTGGTCGGTGCCAGCGCTGGCAAGGGAGAGCCCCTTCGTCCTTCTCTTCGGCGCGTGCGGTTGGCCTCCGGCCCAGCGTTCACGACGTGTCGCGCTATAAAAACTAAAAACCACTTCACCAATGCTAAACCCATTTGAAAGACGCTCAGCCCGCCAGGCGCCATTGAAACACCGGACCCTGCTTTCGCAGAAGCTTTTCGGCCGGCACGACATCGCGAATGAAAGTGCCGAGCCCTGGGGGATCCAATACTTTCAACGGAGGCCGCAAGCGAGGGAGTGCTATAATTCAGATGTATATGTGCCGCGGACTTTGAGACAAACCAAAATAGGCGCGAATATTTACCAAAGCGCACCGGCGGAGATGTCGCCGAAATCTCCTTTGCTGTTAGTTGCCATGCTGCCACAATTTTACCGTCATTAATACTACCAAGGTGTGCCTTAGTGACGTTCCTGAAACGTGCTGTGAACTAGGTGGTGATTTCAACTTGATGAGACTGCTGGACACATTTTGAGGGAGGGTAACAATAGAGATTGGAAAAAGCATTCATTTTGAGTGTTCATCACGTGCGTACTCACCAAGCATTCCTCCGGAAGAGTAGTCGCGCAGAGAGGACCCTTCCTGACGGTTTTCGAGTTTCCACAGGGTGCCATTTTCGCCGAAGGAGTAGCCGCAAGTTTCGCCCCAGTCGAAGTCGCAGGAACCATCCTTCGGTTCTGAAGGAATTTATTTGGACCGAATTTTTTATTCAACGCACTTGCAAACTTACCACGAGGACTTAGTATCACTAGGGTAAGGGGGCGGGCTAGTTGTTGATCCATGACGAAGAATTGCTACGCAACACTTAACAGTCGGCACAAGCAGACAAATTAACACACAAGCGCTTGCATGTAAACCTGTCTCTGCGTACCGTTTTCGCTCTGTTGCGCTGAAATTGTTGTTCGACTTACAGTCAATGCCCAGTATCGTAGGACTAATAGCGAGAAAAAGTGAATAGCAAAATTAAATTAGCTTGTTATTTGATACCGAACCATTTTTAAAGATATTGAGGGAACCAACCCAGCGCAAACAAGATCGCAGGACGCAAAATGTGAAGTACACAACACTTCTAATTCTTCGCACTGCATTCTTGTCCGAGCGGAGTATTCTCCTAAAAAAATGAACGTCGCCCAACTATCGTAACTTGTCATCATACTGCAGCTATAAAGAGCCAACAACTCTTTTTGAAGGGTAATGGTGTGAAGTAACTTGTAGCACCATGTAACTGTGCGTCAACTCCGCCAATGACGACAATGTGTTCATTTAAACTATAACAGCGGAAAATTTCTCAAATGCAAAAAAAAATGAATGGTGAATGTTCAGCAGACTGCAACGTAAGAACGTTGTCTCACGCTTTTCGCTGGCAGCTCTTACCTGGCGGACACTCCCCACTTTCCACAGTCAAATCATCAACGGCCAAGACACCTTTCTCCAAGCTGTTACTGACATGGAACCGCAGATGAATCTGCATATTTTGAGAAACAAAGTATCGGCTTCGGCACACAACACATTTCGTGTACTTCGCTGTTTTCTCCGCTCAAACACTGATTTTCTGTCAGCAAAGGCGACAGAGGTCAACGTGTTGGCAAGACGCGGCTCGAAAATTATGAAAGCGCGTTTTTTCCCACCTTCATCTCAGTATAGCCGTCCATGAATGATATTTCAGGGCGGCTGAAGAAACAGAAGCTCATTTTTTATTTCTTATTGCATGCTAATGCGCATATGGCTACGCGCAAAGCCTGTTAAGAGATAAAACCCAAAGAAGCGTCCGAACGCACCGAAGGCGCACATCGGAATGTCTAACAGGGCCTATAGCGCCGCTGATCGCCACGTTACACTTCGAGTAAATCTGAGATTTGAGCCAGTTGGTAAGCATTCATGGTGGGTGTACAGCGCTACAAATGCGGGATAAAGCCTTTGTCTTGCATTTGTCCCGCCTTGTTGCGCTGTTCACCCACCATGAACGTTACACTTCCTTGCCTTGATGCTCACGGCGCGTGGACCCGACATGTAATCAAAGGTTTCTGAAATACAGCCGCACCGAGTTCCTTCCCTGGAAGTTAGTTAAACCCCGCTGAGGTCCCTCCTGGAGTTAAATTTATCGTACACTTGTTGTTATTATTGTAGGACATTTCATAGTTACACAGTGGTGCCATATCATCTTCAGCTTACAATTTGCTGTACAGTACTGACCCGCCGCGGTGGCTCAGTGGTTAGGGCGCTCGACTACTGATCCGGAGTTCCCGGATTCGAACCCGACCGCGGCGGCTACGTTTTTATGGAGGAAAAACGCTAAGGCGCCCGTGTGCTGTGCGATGTCAGTGCACGTTAAAAATCCCCAGGTGGTCGAAGTTATCCCGGAGCCCTCCACTACGGCACCTCATTCTTCCTTTCTTCTTTCACTCCCTCCTTTCCCCTTCCCTTATGGCACGGTTCAGGTATCCAATGATATATGAGACAGATACTGCGCCATTTCCTTTCCCTAAAAAACCAATTATTATTATTATTGTACAGTTCTTACATCATGCGCTAACTGCCAGCTCGCAGAGGAAGCAGGTTTCATCACTTCGCGACAATTATCGAGAGCGGGTAAGCACGCAGGATATTTCGAACATGGGATAGGTGCACTTGGAGTGTTCATGTTGATTGAGCAGATAACAAATCTAGAAGAACCTATCTCAGCCAAAATTTGACAACAGGTCACTCGTCTCAATCTAATGAAATTTTATGCTGCATAGTTGTTATTATCCTACCTCAACTGTCTTAAAGGGGCCCTGAGGACAACACTGTCAAGTTTGTTGTTAGTAAAGTCCGATAGTTCGTTATTTTATGGCTTTGTTGCCGCTTGTCCGGCAGGGAAAGCTGCTTTTATTGCAAAGACATTTCTATTCTAAGTTTAAAAACTTTTCCCCCCACTACAATTCAAGCTCGGAATTCTGTAATGAAGAAATAGGACAACAGTGACGTAAAGCGGCGGAAACGGAAACAAGTACTCTTCTATTTCTGACGGCAAGCGCTGTGCTCCCGCCTAGCAGCAGCCGAAATCAAAACTATTGCCGGCCGGACGTTGAAGGCCTCTATCAGCCGTCGTCGCCTCGTTTACGTTTACACCAACGTTACGATAGATCCCGTTCCCAATTCCGGCAAAGAATTTCGCACAAATAACTGCGGCCTGCATTCAGCGACCTCAACCCCCGGCGTGCGATGCTCTTGAGGGCTGAGGCTGCGGGTCTTGCAAGTATGCCAGGCGCCGAGGAGTCGGCAAAGTCGCTGTCACCACCCAGCCACCGTCACGACTAATGTGTAGCAATTGGTACGTGCGGGCATAGTTAAATTCTGTAATAAATGTCCTCGTAGGGCTGGTTATGCAGCCAAGCGTCGTAGTATGTTGACAAAGCGAACGCGCCGAGCGGTGCGTTTGCTAACGTGGAGGTGTGTTCAACATTGGCTATACACAGCTTTTTTTCCTTGTCCCAGTTGCGTGCAGTTGCACGAACTTCGTCCGAGGAGCACTTAGAGAGGCCCTTGTAGGTCCTCTGCTGCTCCGCCCTTGTAAATTAAGACGCATAACGAAACCATGCGGGCACGGAGAACGCATAGCCACGAAGCACCCCAAAACATGCCTGGACTCAGCTGGCCGCCTGTTCTCCAACATTCAGGTTCTTTCTTCCGTCTTCCCCGTGTGATAAAAGTGCGCTGGTGGTTTCAAACCGAAGCTTATATATTTAAATATCTATCAAACACGTAACCTCCATACAGGTTTTTTCAGCCTCAGAGATCTGTGGCGCTTATCACCTATTTCATCGTAGTTCTTGTACTTGCGAGACTGGCTGTGGAGGCGATACCTGTCTTTTAGTTCTTGGTCATTTATAGCTTACAAGAGCTTTATTTTCAGAAAGAGTGGTGATTTTGTGCTTAGGAGCTGCTAGTCTGTCGATATAACTTAACTTCAATTTCTCCTCAGTGTCGCAATAATACCTACTGATCGCAATTTTCAAGCAGGTCGCGTACACTGCAAGGCGGTGACGTCTATCCAGTTCTCCCTGTATTGCGCCTGGCGCGGAAACCCTTTCTTTGCCAACTTCTTTAACACAGCTCCACATTTGATTCTAGGCTGGCCTAGGCTAGGCTAGATGAACAGATGCTTGTCTCTCAAAATAACTATTGTCGCTATAAGGGGCATCGCTACGTGTTCCTCGAACTTATCAGAGGATCCGTGTCGATTTCTATTACGATACTATTAAATCGAGCAAGCTGAGAAATAAACGCTTATCTTTCTACCTGTTGGCGTTACCCCATCCATTATTTCTTCCTTAAATCGCTTCACTTTCTTCAGCCAAATTCGACGGCTTTTCGCTAGCCTCAGCGTTTCGAGCCAGTGGCTGAACATAAGCTGGACGAGTCAAATTGCCGCGAATGCCGTTCGGTTTCTTCTCTGTTCTTTGTTTCATGTCGTAAAGAGCGCCCACAATAGAGTAAGGATAACAGCGCGAAGAAGTAATAAACAGAATACAACCTGCCGTTTTGTCTGCCTTCATTTTGTAGAGTACAGCAGATTGTTAAAGATGGAAGCAGGGATCGGAAGAGAAATTGTTGGTTTCAGAGCGAAAGCTCTACATCTTGAGGCAAACTCCCAAGGTCAAAACTGGCGCACATTTGACCTTCAGCCGGTGGAGCGGTGGTGTGTCCTGTGACGTCACACCACGTGAACCTATGCGGACAGGCGTCGCAGCTGCGCTTACTCGGAGAATTGCCGCTGCGGTACCACGTGACTAGGGGGATTTAAAACCGGCTTTGCCAGCGCTTGTCGCACAGTCTCGCCTTGGATGGAGCGCCCGCCTGTACGAGCACGTCAACTTTTCGCCGCAGGCAACAGGCTAACCATGCTTTACGGAGCTTTCGCTCGCACAACTAGGTTCAAGCCATGCTCAAACCAATCTGGTTTTTTTTCCTTTTTTTGGGGCGGAGGGGGTCAGAGCAGTGAGATTTGGCACGCTTATTGGGAAGTTCACTGAATGCTTAAATGTAAAATTTCACTGAAGCACATTCAGAAGTTCAGACATTTATGAATTTTATAGGCTTAATTGCTATACCAAATTTTCACAAAGCATGGCGTGAAAACAAAGCATGGTAGGAGCTTGCAGTTACTTTTAAGTTTTACCCAAAGTAATGATTGATGCAGTGACATTCTCCGCATATCTTAGCGGCCTAATTTTTTCTATACAGAATGTTATATCCACGCTTGCATAATGCACTCATTATCGTCATATTCTTACGTGGCGGCCAGCCAAAAATGGGACGAGATGACCGATAGCAATGAGACGACTTCAATGGCCGCCGCCCTAGCGCGAGCGCTCCGTCCCGCGCCACTGCCAGCTTCGTCTTCTTCGTGGCACTGCCTGCGGCCGCCGAGCGATCGCCCCGATCGTTGACAAAGATACGCGCGAAATGGTGATGGGCTTGAGAAGATGGTAGAAGAGTAATGAGAGAGTGGTGAAGTGCTGGCTGCCACGATGAAAGAGATGGGCGAATGATTCCTGCTGATCGAAGCTTCCGGGCCACAGGTCGCCAGTAGCCGACGGTCGAGGCCTTTGGACGCACCGAACAATATGGGCATTTACACGCCGACTTTAGCCTATTCTTTTTTGGCTCGTGGTCACAAAAATATTTTTTTTTAATTTTCTTCTGCGCTGTTTTCGGGGAAACTTCCTCGGGATACAGTTTAAAAGACTTTATGAATTACAAATCTGGTGTTTTCTAAAATTCGATTCTCTTCTCGCTTTTCGCGATTTTATCCCTATGTCCCCCCTAAGAGGCTCGCCTTAAACGCAACTTTGTTCGATAGACGGCATAAAGATTATCGCGCAAGCACGCAAAAAGTACCGAGAAAAACCATTTTGCTGAATGCGAGCCTCGCTGTGACGTACTGACGGTGTTGTTAGAAATTGTTCAATGCGCTATGCTTTATGATCCGTTGCATTCTAAAACTTAGTTATCCGCACGCAGTGGGGGCAAATGGCCGCAGTCTCTCAGCCCCCAAAGTCACGAGCACTACTCCATAACAGATGCATGCCACAGAACTAGCTAGCTGCAGGTGGGCTCGGTATTTTGATAGCCTGTTATGCACAGGGAAAAAGAAGCTTAACTTCATCTAGAGACAAGGATCAGTTCTAGATGTCGCGCCATACAAACGTCATTCTGCACTTCTGACTAGCCATTAGGTCGCACATCCTGTGCAACTCCCATTTTGCGGTATTGAACCAACGCACCGCTGCACACTGCTGCTAAATCAAGTGTTTATATACCAGCAGGTAAAAAAAAGCCTTCAAAAAAACTTCGCATTAGACGAGACATGTGTCAACGAAAGCGGAGGTGAAAACAATTTCGAGAATCCTCGTTCTTTTATCCTTCTCAGGTGTGTCGTTCCTACGCTATCGAATTCCTTGACGGTCAACATCATGTGCAAGACGGTTGCGCAACGTTTATCGCGAGAACTCACCTCAACATTCCCGGTGTGTTTCTCCGAATAACGCACGCGATGCCATCGTCCGCCAGCCTCCGGCTGGCTGGCGTAGAAGTCACTGCACATGCCTTTGTCACTCAGAATGGAGAAGAAGACAGGTCTGATGTCCGTGCCGAACTGGTGGTACCAGGCTGTGAAGCACAGTGGTCCTTGGGCCTTGTGAGCCAGGGTGGCCACAGGGGAGCCGCCGGTGGTGCCGGTGGTAGCGTAGCCACATGAACCTTCCTCTGTGTTTTGAGGTCACAAAAGAAAGTCCCTGAGATGTGCAGCTTTCATCTGAAGTAATTCGCATCCCGTGAGTGCACTGTGTCGAGAGGGCATACAGCAATTCTTCCCCATTACCGGCAAGCTTTACCGAAAGTTTCTGAGGCGTAACTTTCAGCTCAGGATTAACAATTACTAGTTAAAAAGTTTCTGTTGTGTAAGGACTTCCTTTCCCCCATCTCTGGTTTTCTTCAGAATATCATTTCAAACTGTGCACTTTATTAGTGCTCAAAACGACATACCTGAAAAACATAAAAATATATTTTCTCTACTCATAACATGGAATGTGATCGATAAATCATATTCAAACCAGAGAAAAATCCGCCTTGATCCACGGTCACCGAGACGGACGGGACATTTAATATCCAGCTCGCTTCAGGTGACTAAGTGAAAAGAATGGGAAACCATGAGCGGCCGTCCAACAGCCACTCCAAGAGATACGTACATTGTTTGCACGGAGAGTCAATTTTTAAAGTTTCTTTCAGGGGTCCGCACACAGAAATATAACCCAACAGCTCAATAAAACGTTTCTACTTGCGAAGCCGATGCCTATATACCGAGTGTTTCATCGAGCCCTTTCAGAAATCCCTAAACCTAGGATGATGCCAATAAAAAGAAAATGCTTTCAGGAAACAACTCTCAGCCGTGACACACGTCAGTTTTCCTAAAAATCACCGCTACTAGTTAGTTGAATACTAGTATTCAAAGTTATATTCTTAACCGGCACAGGGCGGTGGTTAATGGCAACGGTGAATTCGTATCCATAGACTACTAGACACTAGATTCTCAGTTCTTTAAACAAAGAAGAAGCACTCCGTAAAGTTTAGTTTAGTTTAGTTTATGGGGGTCTAACGTCCCAAAGCATCTCAGGCTATGAGGGACGCCGTAGTGAAGGTCTCCGGAAATCTCGACCACCTGGGGTTCTTTAACGTGCACTGACATCGCACAGTACACAGGCCTCTAGAATTTTGCCTCCATCGAAATTCGACCGCCGCAGCCGGGATCGAACCCGTGTCTTCCGAGTCAGCAGCCGAGCGCCATAACCACTTAGCCACCGTGGCGTCCTCTCTGCAAAGTACTGGAGTGCTAAAAATCCGCTGTTCTTTTCCTCACAAATTCGACTTGAGGGCGTAAGGCGCACACCAAGTCCAGTGCAAAACCTACACCCACAAATGACGTGTTGCGATCCGGTGCCTAATTTAAACTGCCTGCTATACTGCTCTACGGCATGAGCTTCCTTTTCTTTCCTGCTCTCAAAAACTGCGGCCACGTAGTTGGCGATGATTGTTTTTTCCTTGCACCAAGTGCCGAAGAAAAATGATGTTCGGGTAGCTACAATCTGAAAGGGAACCTTAATTGGCTTTGACCAATAGAAAAAATCCTTTTCTTATTTTGGGAATGAAGTTGAGGACCGTGTATGGCTTTTCTTGATTCGGAGGAAAATTATTTAAAGCAAAAAAAAAATCCTCGGACTGATACCTGAACAGTAATCATTGGTTTAATGTTCACAGTGTGTTCCCTTTCATTGTGGAAGTACATGTAACGGTCCTGGTACAGTGGCGTGAGAAGTACGAAATTGGGCGCCGTAGGCACTAGAACACGTTCCCAGAGGACGCTGCGTTTGGACTAGTTTATACCTTCGCCATGCAGTCAGTTTTGGTTTTGTGCGAAACAAAACACCGCATATCGTCGCGCTGCAAGGCGTTACAGAATGGCTTTTTCGGTGTTTTAAAAAGTGTTATGGGATCGACTTGGTCGTGGCTAAGAACTCATGGTTAGTAGTTGCCACCAAACAGTGATAACTTAAGAGCTAATAAATTGTTTTAATTCAATCACATAGTTGATTCGTAACGTTTTCTATATATGGAATCGCAGCGCTGGCAAGTGTGTGTGTGTGTGTGTGTGTGTGTGTGTGTGTGTGTGTGTGTGTGTGTGTGTGTGTGTGTGTGTGTGTGTGTGTGTGTGTGTGTGTGTGTGTGTGTGTGTGTGTGTGTGTGTGTGTGTGTGTGTGTGTGTGTGTGTGTGTGTGTGTGTGTGTGTGTGTGTGTGTGTGTGTGTGTGTGTGTGTGTGTGTGTGTGTGTGTGTGTGTGTGTGTGTGTGTGTGTGTGTGTGTGTGTGTGTGTGTGTGTGTGTGTGTGTGTGTGTGTGTGTGTGTGTGTGTGTGTGTGTGTGTGTGTGTGTGTGTGTGTGTGTGTGTGTGTGTGTGTGTGTGTGTGTGTGTGTGTGTGTGTGTGTGTGTGTGTGTGTGTGTGTGTGTGTGTGTGTGTGTGTGTGTGTGTGTGTGTGTGTGTGTGTGTGTGTGTGTGTGTGTGTGTGTGTGTGTGTGTGTGTGTGTGTGTGTGTGTGTGTGTGTGTGTGTGTGTGTGTGTGTGTGTGTGTGTGTGTGTGTGTGTGTGTGTGTGTGTGTGTGTGTGTGTGTGTGTGTGTGTGTGTGTGTGTGTGTGTGTGTGTGTGTGTGTGTGTGTGTGTGTGTGTGTGTGTGTGTGTGTGTGTGTGTGTGTGTGTGTGTGTGTGTGTGTGTGTGTGTGTGTGTGTGTGTGTGTGTGTGTGTGTGTGTGTGTGTGTGTGTGTGTGTGTGTGTGTGTGTGTGTGTGTGTGTGTGTGTGTGTGTGTGTGTGTGTGTGTGTGTGTGTGTGTGTGTGTGTGTGTGTGTGTGTGTGTGGATTTTTTAAACTGTTCCCTACAACATCCGGCATATTTGACAAGAAATCTCGGGCCGATCGATGGTTCGATCCGACGTGAATGCGTGACACACGCAAGGTTTATATATCCGGAAACATTTTATACATTCATTTTGCCACACACGAACAGCCACACCCCTTGTGCGCGATCCAACACGTCCGCTACAGACTAGTTAAAGGTGCCGGAAGCACACGAGGCTCTAACACTGGCCAAGGCCGGACTTCTACGCACCTGCAGCCTCCCCTCCTCTCCCTCGTGAGCACGCGTTCTCTTTTCTTCGCTTGCTCGTTCTCCACTCTCGGCGCTCTCTGTGCGGACTTACTCGACGGTAGATTTATGCCACCTAGGCCCTGTAATACTTTGCACATTAAAACGCTCAATTTTCAGTCTTCATTCTGACGCTTGAAAAGATCATTTCTGCTCGCAAATTTTTAGTAGCCGCAATATTTCGAATGTACACTAGGTTCCCCTCAGCCAAGACTGCAGTTTGGTGCCCATTTTGCAGCGAGCTCGCTCGACGCTCAATTTTCACCGCCACTGACTATATAGCCCAGCACGATTTGAAAGTTATCGCAATCGTTACGGTTGAATTGAACTAAAAAATTTTTCTCGGCCTCACGATCACTTAGTCTGCAACAAACATGACTGTATAGGATAGAGTAGTTCTCAAGCCAGCTAAGCTCATTTTCTCTTTGCACCGTTCTTGCGAAAAGAATATGTGTTAGTGTAGTTTCATCTGATTACCTGATTAGGTTAAGTCTTAACTGATCACCTTTAAACCGCATTGGACTCTACATCCGTAACTTAAGTATCCAAGGATGTAATTATTTCTACGCTATTAACGGATGCTTCTCATGATTACTTGACAGCGTTTTGACACGGTATATAAAAGTGGCGGGTGACTGACGGTAGCCGTACTGGAACCCAATAGAGCCTGCACACGAGCCGGATATTCTATTACTCGGCAAATTCGGTCGCAGCTTACAATTGATACTCCCTTCACTGTTCACAACGCTCGGACGGAGCAAACGAAATTTATCAGGCCCATTCCTGAGGATTTTTTCCATTAATTCCTCTCTCTGTACTCCCTTGTTTTGTGCATCTTTCAACAAATGGCAAGTATTGTACAGTTAATTGGAGTGAACATGTTTTGCACTTAGTATTTTTTTAAAGTGACCTATACGTACATTTTGCAGGTGATCATAATTTGCGCGGGATGACGCAGTTTATGTTTCGCTCAATCCACATTCCCCACATGACACTTGGAACATTATTCTGCTACACCTTCTTGTCGAAAACAAGAAAGCGATAGCCACAGCGGCTAGTTCAAGGGTGACTCAAGGGGACAGGTAGCTGACTGAACTTTAAGAATTTTGCAGTTTTGCTGCCGCTACAATAGCTTCTAAACCAGGGAAGGTTTTCGTTGGTAATTGACAAAAAAACGGTGAAATATGTGATAGGTATTCATAGCCAATCGTTTTCCACCCAGCAGTATGCTAAATAAGGCAGCGGATGCTCACGGGCTAGAAATTGGAACTTGGGTCATATTGGGGCTTTTGGACTGCCTAGTGCACCCCTATAAAGAGTTTTTCACCTAAGACTGAGAGCAATTGTTTTAAAGTAAGCTTTTTTAGTTATAAGAGCGCGCCTTCCTCGGTAATACATTGTGAACGGTGCTGTGCATCGGAAAATAGCTAAGACGCGTTGACTAGCAGGTTGATTAACTAAAATGGTTAACTTTTAACTATTAGAGGAAGCCCCCTCATTTATTGAGTTGCTTGTAGCCAACTGTAAGTACGATATCCATATCACCTTTTGAATTTTATAAAATGCAACCGCGTGTTCAGTGAAGCGCAAGTGCCTTTGCGACCGCCAGCGGCGAAACGGAAACCGCGGAGTCGGTGAGAGCGCTGGCTACGCCTGCCAGAACAGGTCACACGGCGGCGCGCCTGCTAGTACCGGAGGTGGTCAACCTCATGAGGCTTCGACCTCATGAGGCCGACCTCAACGTCAAAATAACCTCAACCTCACGTCATGAGGTGAGGTTGAGGTGAGGTCGGCGACGGCTCGAAATTTTGTGAGTGAGGTCAGCAAATCAGACCTCAACCTCACGCGTAAGTTTGAAGTTGAGTGAGGTCGTAATTCAGTGAGGTCGATGTTTTGAGGTCGGGACTTTTTGCAGTTGCCACGTCTTACTCCGACGAGTGCCGTTTCCGAAGCGCTGTTGCAGCACATCACCGCAGTGTTCAGGCAATGACGCTTGGTGTTCGGTTTCCCCTGTTTGGACAACCGGATGCCACAGTTCCCCCCTAGCTTCCGGTGTGCGCCGCAATGTCCGTGCAGCCCGAGCCTACAAGAAGACGCACGCCTCTGGACTTCCCGGAAGGAGTGCTGCTGTCACCGCACGCCACTATCCCTCCCCCTTGTCCCGCTGGCGTAGCACCCGTAGCTGCCTGCCGATCGGCTCGAACTCCCGGGAGCGCGCTAAGCGCGTAACTAACGTTGACTCGCGGTAGCTTTGTTTGATTCCACAAACAAATAAGTTCAGTTATACAAGCACGCAATAAATTTGTCGCAGCGAGGATGGCCCCAAGCAAGACTGCTTCGTGTTCATACTCGTTGCCGGCGCTGACGTCATGGCTCTTGCCTTGCGGTCGAATAAAGGAGATCCTCCTGTACATTACATGCTGGCTTAACAGAAACTGGAATAATCGGCGCAGGCGAGAGTAAGTGATTCAAGTGGTTCCTAACAAGAACACCTGCTGATTTGATTAAATAAGGACGAAGCCAGAAAATCCTGTATAACACCGTCGAAGCTTTTGATCGGTCCCCACTTCCCCTTTCGAATCTCATAGCAACTCTGTATATTCCCGTTCCGCAATGCAAGCAGATGCAAATATAATTAACTATTTTATCCTTCCGAATCACGTCTCTTTTGGTCTCCGGTTCCTTGTTCCTTCTCGGAAATTCACTTATGCCTAAACACCGCAGCAAGAAGTGAACGTACCGCCATAGCGGTGTTACTGCGGCGAAAAAATACAAATTTATATATAATGAATGTACAGTGATATGGTGATATGGTAGCTAATTCCTTTTCCTTTTTTTTAATGAAGAGGTGCAGATGGAACTGATTACATGCTCCCGCTGTGCTGCTGAGTCGCTGTTTCAAACCTTCTATTGTGACGTTTAATGGGGCACACTGCTGTTCGCTTCTGTTTTTAGTGTGCGATTTTTGTTGTTGTTGTTGTTGTTGTTGACCTCACACAATGGCACATACCCACAAGGGGGATTGGCCATAACCAGGCGGTGGCTATTTAAATGACCAGTTGCATGTGGCAAGCATGGGATGACCTACCAAAATTTGGATCGCACAGTTTTCGTAGCCGAGGAGGTTGCAGGAGGTTAGGGGGGCATACAAACTAAAATTTAGGCAAAGAAGGGGTAGGGATTACTATAAGTGGTTGTAAAAACCGAAATACAGAAGCTGATAATGGGAGGGGCAGGACGAAAGATCATGAAGGTAGACGTTTTGATTCCAGTAGATAATTTTGAACGGCAGAGCAAACATTCCCATTGGTATGGCCAAGCATAGAAGCGCCAAGAGACAGAACAATCACAGAAGACAGGCGCAAACTGAGATTCTGTATTGGAACTTCTAATAGTCGCCTCCTAATCGATGAGTAACGACGGCAAAAAAGAAGAAAGTGCTCTATTGTTTCCGGCTCCGCACAATACGGACACAATGGGGAGATCGCCAGACCAGGCCTGTATAGGTAAAAATTTAGTTGCGGTACTCGGCAGCGAAGCCTCGTGAAGGAAACTTCAAGATTGCGCGATCGCCAGACTGAGCTTCTCCATGGGAACAGTAGGTGCTGGAAGTCGTCCAAGGAAGTAAGCGCTGATGCACCCAGTTCGTTCATTACGGTGTACCGTCAAAAGCGTGCCGCCGTGATGTAAGCAGTTTTTGGAAGCGGGTCAACAATCGGTCCACTCAGGGCTGCCTTCGCTAAAGCATCAGCTGATTCATTTAATAGAAGACCCCTCTGCCCAGGAACCCA
The DNA here is from genome assembly GCF_052857255.1 of Amblyomma americanum. Classification (NCBI taxonomy): domain Eukaryota; kingdom Metazoa; phylum Arthropoda; class Arachnida; order Ixodida; family Ixodidae; genus Amblyomma; species Amblyomma americanum. The sequence goes on from NC_135500.1 coordinate 106,264,702, forward strand.
AAGAAATCGAATTAATGTGATGTGTGGAGGGATCAGGAATTTTAGAATGCGAAAGAGCTGCGATTCAGTGGACGCCGAGAGGGAAGTGCATAAAGATAACGAGTCCGTAATTATTATTACTGCTGATAAAGAAATTGGTACCTTTCGCAAAGCGAGAACCACTGCTAGAAACTCAGCCAGATAGATAGGAGTGAAATCTTGGAGACGGAGAGAAAAAGACCAGTCAAGGGACTGGGAGTAAATACCTACACCTGCCTTTTCTGCACACACCGAGCCATCAGTCGCAATTGCAACATGTGAGCTGAAGGTCGACAAATAATCCTGCAACATACCATTTAACCATGAGAAAGGCAGTAATTTTGCATTACGTGGATAAATATCATCGTAGATGATAGACACATTTGCAGGGATGGACCGCACCGGAACAATTTCAGGTATTCGCACATTCAGTGGGCCCAGCAAAGATTCAACGAAACAGATTTGGGGAGTTTGAAGGCGAGACCATCCGACACCCAAGAACTCCGCTCGCTGCCTTAGGAAGATCAACGCGGATGCATGCTGGTCCGAGTCGCAAAACTTTAAAAACGTTTGTACTGTCAAAAGGCGAAACCTTGCAGTAAGAGACGGCACCCGCGCTTCCAGATACAAAACATTGTTTGCCACGTATTTAGGGAGGCCCAAACACAGGCGCAGAGCTTCTCGCTCTAAGAGCAGAAGTGGGCGCATTTTGTATGCAGCTGCTCCAGAAAACAAAACGCAACCGAATTCCAAGATTGGCCGGATATGCATTTTGTAAATCAGCAGCAGAGCATGTCTGCGCAAACCGCAGCGAGGGCTACTCATCCTTCGCAGAAGGCCTACCGCCCGAATCCCTTTCGCAGCAACCTGATCTATATGTGGCCGCCAAGAGAGAGAGGAATCATAAGTTACCCCGAGATACTTTAGGGAACATACCTGAGGAATGACATGATGACGATAAGACAATGAAATGTGTACCTGTTGAGTAACCGGAAAAGGTAATAAAGCGCACTTGTTTACATTAAGACTTAAGTGTAATTCAGATAACCATCGGTCAAGGGAATTTAAATATGACTGTAAAACCATATACACAGAATGTAAATCACTCGCAGCAGCAAAGAAAGCTATATCGTCTGCATACACGTACGTAGTCACGTCAGGGGAAGTCGGAATCGAACTGAGTAAGAGGTTGAATAGAACAGGGGAGAGAACTGCACCTTGAGGCACACCTCTAGATTGATGAAATTTCCTTGTAGAAACTCCGCGTTGACAACAATAAAATTCTCTGTCAGCCAGGAAAGCTGACACCCATTCCACAAAATAACTTGGCAATCCCAGAGCACGTAGTCTGTACATCAGAGGCCCATGTTAGACAGTGTCATATGCTTTCGAGATGTCAAGAGTTACCAGCGCAGCATACTGTCGACGCCGGCGCGCCAGTCGGACACGGCTTTCGAGGTCAGTATGCGCACACCATATAGAGCACCCAGGCTTGAAACCAATCTGACAGGGTTTAAGTAGTCCCTTTTCAGTAATAATGGGCATGATTCGTCCATACAGCACGCGTTCAACCAATTTCACCAGGTTCGATGTCAATGAAATTGGTCGAATGTTGTCTAAGACCAACCCTTCGCCTGGCTTTTTAAGCACCGGGATAATTTTAGAAACACGCCATATATCCGGGATCCATGGGGTTCTAATAGAGTAATTTACCAGCTCCAATATAGCATTGGGGGATTCGTCGAACAGTATTGTTTGTATGTTTCTAATCATTCTCTTTTTTTTTTAGCGATAGCTAGATTACGGTAGCATTTCGAGCCTTCAGCGTGACGACGCCGCCACCCTGTGGCTGCGCCGCCACGCTGTCACGTGCTTGGTCACGTGGTGCGGAGCAGCTGCCGGCGGCGCGGCGCCGTGGCTGATCACCTGGTTCGTCACTTGGTTGGTCACGTGACCAAGCTCCACTCAGCCACCTGTAGCTATCTCGTCACTGCAGGTTTAACCAGAGCTAAACCACCGCCATTCTTTTCTTTTCTCGTATGGGATCAATTAGGTTGGCGGCCTGGCTTGCAGACGACCAGGCACTACACCTTATCTTTCCTTTAACTATTTTGCAGAGACCCATCGTTCACCTTAAACTGCTGCGCAGAATGCTCGCGCGGTGCTCGTGAGTAAAAAACGTCGAGGATGCTGGCGTACCATTGATTAGTTCAGTTTTGAAGGAAAACAAGTGATTGACTTAAAGCAGCTTGTCTCAGACTGGTTGACGAAATGTTACCCAGAATTCTTATGAGCGTATGAATACTTTGGAGGTTTTATTTTCCACGTAAGGGGGGGGGGGGGGGTCGAAAAAAGATTTCGCTGCACGGTAATTTGTGCGGAGAGCCATGGTGATCTTGAGAGAGAGAGCTGTTCACGCTACCCGCTCTAGGCCATTTGTATTGCCCCATATGATTTTAATAGTTGGCACAGTGTTGGAAGACGCATATTCTAGCCCTTTCTTTCAAAATGCCGCATGTTCACCGAGTCATCGGAGTATTCCCAGGATTTCAAAACCATTACCATCGCCACCTGGAGGAATGTGGCGGAAACGGGGGAGGATCTTGACCTCCCAGGAACACCATCATCATCGTCCTTAATTATTAGCTGCAGGTATTCCTATTTTCCCGTACAATAATTGTCTTCGACTGCTGTGTAATGTACAATATTTCATCAATATTCGGGCAACATTTGATTAGGTAGCGGTATATCAGACTTCCCCGGGCTCATAAGGATACACTGTTAGCATCATCACCATCGCCATCATCTCAAGAGTCAAAGGCACGTGTCGTTGCATCATATTTGCAGTATATCATACATGAGAACTGGCGCATTTACCTGCTTTACAATCCGAATGCCATTAATGTGGACCGGGTTGTGGGCACTCTTTGTAATGCTTCATGCGCGCATTTGTAGTAATGTGGGATCCATATGGATCTTGAGGTGGGGGTGGAAGGGGGTGGATGGGGGCCTGGTATGACGAGAAATTACATCGTTGTCACGTGAGTAGGTGTGATGTCATATTACAGCGTCGTCACGTGACTAGGTTTGAGGGCACATTACATCGCTGTCGCGTGAGCTAGTATGGCGTCCCACTCACCTGATGTCATCACTAATTATACTAATGAGTATTAGCTTCACCTTATTATATTAATTAACATTGGTTAATTATGCCGCGTCATCATCTTCGTAGCGTGACTCGTCGGCTCGTGACGTCACATGATGCAGCTTCTTGTGGGCCCTTTTTTGCGGATATCACCTTGCAAGTGAGCCATGTAAAGCTTTCGCATTAATCAAAGAAGCCGCTCGCTTCCACACAGAGATAAAAGCAACGTGCCTCTGTTGGTGTACTACAGTCGCAGTTAAGTGTTTTCGACGGCAACATACAGAGGACTGAAAAGAGCATTCTCTGTATGCCGGATAGAGCTGGAAAATCGAAATATACTGACATGCGTCTGCATAACCATCGCATTGGAAAGTACATCGACGACCAGTTTCTTTATATTCGGTAACTATTCTCAAGTCTGAAAAGAGTATCGTGAATACCTCCCCCTTCTCCCAATTTCTGGTAGTTTGTGTAGAAGGGCTGTGTTTGTCAATTGCCGGTTCGTCCGTGAATGAGCGAGATGCTTCCAATACGAACAAGTATACACGAAGCAGGTTGACAAATATTTACACATATATAGTACTCACCGACGTACTGGCGGTAACCGCGTATGGGACACCCCTGCCCGCAGGCCATATACTCTTTGAGGGTTCATGCCAGATTATAAGCTTCTGCTATTGCGAGCACATCAATAGTGTCTGTACACACCTTATTAAATAATACCATCATCATGTTGGCTTTCCTGCCTCAGAGGATTCTCAGAATTGTTTTTAACTGAAAAACTTCTTAATCGCTTTTTGTTTTGTTTTCTGTTTGTTTTCTGAGGTGACATCAACCTCACAATTTGAGGTTGAGGTGAGGTTCAGTGAGATCAGCAGTGGCCTCTGGAAAAGTGAGGTGAGGACGCCTCAGGAGACCTCTACCTCAACTGATGAGGTTGAGGTTGAGTGAGGTCGGCAAATTCTTTTTGAGATGGAGGTGAGGTCCAGGTTTTTGAGGTCATATGCGCACCTCTGGTCAGTACTACACTTCCAGCCCGCTCGCCGCTCCTAACCGGGGGCCGCGAAAAGAGCACGTGACACCCGCGCCGCTGTGTGACGCTCGCTCGTAGGCGGGGCTACGCTCACTCTGGCCGCGCGGTTTCTGTTTCACTTGTGTGGGGCCCCAAAATTCTCGGCGCAGCGACGACGACAATGCCATGTTCGGAAATCTTAAAACTGATATGTATACTGATTATGATGGGCTACAAACTTCTCCGTAAATGAAGAGCTTATCTGGGTTAGTTATATTAGTTAAAAAGTTAAATACTTAATATTAATTATTCAACCTGCCAGTTAAAACGTCTTTTCTGTTTTCTAGCATACACCGCGAAGATCAATGCTGTGCCTCAGAGAACACTTTTTTAACTGAAAGGCCCACTTTTATATATTGCTAATAGTCTTAAAGTAAACACCCTGTGTAAAGACGTAAAGTGCCACAAAAAAATTAAAAATACTTCTTATTCAGTGGTCCAACTTAGGTAGTAAATTTTCTTGTGAAAGGCTACCTCATGCTCTAAGGCACTGAATGCCGTAAATCAAAATTTCTCATATTGAGACCCAAAAATATCTGTTTGGTGATTTTTTTTTCATTTGCCGGTTTGTCAGAAGCAGACATTTCTTGCGCTTTTTATAGCATTCTTTTTTCATTTATCCTTCTCGTTCAACAGGGATAAGGAAATACAAGGCAGTAATCAGCCAAGTACTCTCGTTGCACCTGTCTGGTTTCTTTCACGTGATCCACGGCGCTTCATGAGCAGTGGTGACTCGTGAGAACAGATGGCTACTATTAACACCAGAGGCTACGTCTTTAAAAAAAGTTTTCAAGAGTCCACTTTCAAGGCTAATTCATTCAGAACGCACTTCATAATGGAAGCAGAGGAAGCAACTGCGTAAATGTCTAGCATGAACTCGTGTCTCGTGCATGACTCTAACAACGGCTAGTGCTAACCTAACACGACTACCGCATTTTCTTCTGAGTTAGTCAGTGAGTATTAGAGGTCTCCAGTTAACTCCACGAACTCAAAAAAATTACAGTAGAGATTCGAATCTGCTGTAAAATACATTGGTTTGAACCGCCAACGTGCGAAACATTGGCTTAAAGTTATAATTTTTGTTTGGAGATGTACAGTTTATTATATGCCTTGAAAAGGGCACGTCCGGGACATGAGTTGGGGAGATACGATACTTAATAAGAGAGAGGAGAGGGGGCCGAAACATGCGAAAAAAGTTTCGAATTTTCGGAGAATGAGTCATAAGCAGTTTTCAAGGCAGGGGTGTGGAAAACGCGGAAGCGCCAGGGTATTCTAGCAAAGCCGCAGGAGAAGCATCATAAAACATAAGGAGCAAGGAAAGGAATTAATTACCACTGCCATCCATCCTGTCTTTCTCTTTTCCTACGTCTGTAGCCTGTCTTGCACACTGCCGTTACAATGACATTTACTTTTAAGATAAAATACATTCAGTAATTTCTCTACTAACACTTATTTTTTTTCTGTTTAGCGCCATTTAGATAAAAAAAAATGGTGAAAAAAGGAAAGTTAGCCGAATGTAAAATCGCTCGTTTACGGGGAAGGACTGAGCCTTGCACAACGGTGAGCATTATGCGCAGAATGGGCATATGCAGAATGATCCGCGCAGTGCCT